>NC_053390.1:823183651-823274360 GCF_905171765.1 Bufo bufo | reverse complement strand
AAAAAGGGGTTATTTTAACCCCAGTGTCTCAAAGCTGTATTTTTGGACTAGCAGACATGCAGATATACTGTGCTGGTGCACTATCGTTGCATAAAATGGATGCCGATTATGTATTGATATTGACTAACTGAAGTAAAAAAAGTTTGTTTTCAGCAGTAGTTGGCTCATGGCAGGATTAAAAAAATTGTGCACTGCACCCACAAATCACATTTGCTGTAGATCGCTGAGTAAAAAAGCAGTTCTTCATGAGATTTCTCCCTGATCTTTTACGTAAATGTTCGGGTTCGGGTCCGGGTGCCGAAAAACCTAAAGTTCGGTACGAACCTGAACTTTACAGTTCGGGTTCGCTCAACTCTAAACTGAAGCTGAGCCAGTCCTTGAGCCTGTTGGTGTCTGCTAAAGTTCATGGCAGCACCGGTGTGCCACTGTAAACTATGGTCAAGAACAATAATGTCCTTTATGGACTGGGTATGTGGTTGCTGTGCAGCCACACCAACAACTTGGCTAGGTGACGGCACTGCCGCCTCCGTGTTCTCAAGCTGTGAGTCCTGTGCCAATGTTCTCCTCAACCTTGTCCACAGCCTCCACTGCAGGCAGAAATCTGAGTGGTCCTACAGCATACCAACCAATGCAGAGCACAGCAGTGTCACGCTGTTCTGCACCTCACCTGGTTTGCATGGTCGAACGAAGTCACACCGGGGAGGAACTTCTCTGCGTCCTTCAAGAGGAAATCGAATCCTGGCTCTCACCTCGCCAACTTAAAATTAGAACCATGGTCACTAAGAACGGGAAGAACATTGTGTTAGCGCTGTGTCAAGGAGGGTGAGCCATGCGCCCTTCATGGTGCATGGCTTTAATCTGGTTGTAAAGCGGTTCCTGAAGTCTTCCACCCTACCACAAGACATCCTGAAAATGACCAGAAAACTGTGCATGCACTTCAGCCACTTTTACACTGCAAAACACGTCCTCCTTGAGCTGCAAAGGCCGAATAACTTTCCACAACATTGCCTGATATGCAACTTTTCCACCCGTTGCAACTCCACCCTCCACATGTTGGACCGACTATATGAGCAGAGAAGGCCGTAAATAGGGATGAGCGAACCCGAACTGTATAGTTCGGGTTCGTACCGAATTTTGGGGTGTCCGTGACACGGACCCGAACATTTTCGTAAAAGTTCGGGTTCGGTGTTCGGCGCTTTCTTGGCGCTTTTTGAAAGGCTGCAAAGCAGCCAATCAACAAGCGTCATACTACTTGCCCCAAGAGGACATCACAGCCTTGCCTACTATTGGCATGGCTGTGATTGGCCAGTGCAGCATGTGACCCAGCTCTATATAAGCTTGGGTCACGTAGTGCTGCACGTCACTCTGCTGATACAAGCGTAGGGAGAGGTTGCTGCTGCGACGTTAGGGCGAGATTAGGCAGTGATTAACTCCTCCAAAAGACTTCATTCAGTGATCGATCTCCAGCTGTGGATCATTGAAGTGATGATATTGAATTGCTCACTTTTTTTAGGCTGCCCAGAGCGTTTTTATATCACTTTTTTCTGGGGTGATCGGCGGCCATTTTGTGGCTTGTGGTGCGCCAGCACAAGCTACCACCAAGTGCATTTAACCATCAATAGTGTGGTTATTTTTTGCTATATCCTACATCAGGTGCAGGCTGAGCCTGTGTCACCCAAGTGCATTTAACCATCAATAGTGTGGTTATTTTTTGCTATATCCTACATCAGGGTCAAGCTTTCATCAAGTGCATTTAACCATCAATAGTGTGGTTATTTTTTGGCCATATACTACATTAGGTGCAGGCTGAGCCTGTGTCACCCAAGTGCATTTAAACATCAATAGTGTGGTTATTTTTTGGCCATATACTACATCAGGGGCAAGTTGAGCCTGTCACCCAGCGCCTAAAAAATAGGCCTGACATTTCTATTCCTCCAAATCAGTACAGATTTAGCTGGTCAAGTTATATTTAGTGACCGTAAAAGCATAGTTTTTGTTCTGGGTTGAAAAACTATTCCCAAATTTGCCATTCTCAAAATTAGTAGTTTCTGCTATATCAGGCCTACTTTAAATCTATCCCAAAAGGATATCTTAGATTGAAGGTGCTGATAGTGTCATTCTGAAAAACTTAACACACACGTTACAGTGCAGATACAAGTCTAATTCTGTGATTAAAGGTATATCTGTCACACAGCGCTTAAAAAATAGGCCTCACATTTATATTCAACCAAATCTGTCATTACTTGTGTGCCTGTATTAGTGTAATACGGTACCTAAATAGATAGCCAGACAGTGTTATATGTCTGTAAAAAAAGGCCTGAATTTTAATTCAATACATTGGCCCGAATAATATTTTTCTTATTGTGGTGAACAATAACAATGAGGAAAACAACTAGTAAGGGACGCGGACGTGGACATGGTCGTGGTGGTGTTAGTGGACCCTCTGGTGCTGGGAGAGGACGTGGCCGTTCTGCCACAGCCACACGTCCTAGTGTACCAACTACCTCAGGTCCCAGTAGCCGCCAGAATTTACAGGGATATTTGGTGGGGCCCAATGCCGTTCTAAGGATGGTAAGGCCTGAGCAGGTACAGGCATTAGTCAATTGGGTGGCCGACAGTGCATCCAGCACGTTCACATTATCTCCCACCCAGTCTTCTGCAGAAAGCGCACAGATGGCGCATGAAAACCAAGCCCATCAGTCTGTCACATCACCCCCATGCATATCAGGGAAACTGTCTGAGCCTCAAGTTATGCAGCAGTCTCTTATGCTATTTGAAGACTCTGCTGCCAGGGTTTCCCAAGGGCATCCCCCTAGCCTTTCCCCAGGGGTGGAAGAGATAGAATGCACTAACGCACAACCACTTATGTTTCCTGATGATGAGGACATGGGAATTCCACCTCAGCACGTCTCTGATGATGACAAAACACAGGTGCCAACTGCTGCGTCTTTCTGCAGTGTGCAGACTAAACAGGAGGTCAGGGATCAAGACTGGGTGGAAGACGATGCAGGGGACGATGAGGTCCTAGACCCCACATGGAATGAAGGTCGTGCCACTGACTTTCACAGTTCGGAGGAAGAGGCAGTGGTGAGACCGAGCCAACAGCGTAGCAAAAGAGGGAGCAGTGGGCAAAATCAGAACACCCGCTGCCAAGAGACTCCGCCTGTTACTGACCGTCGCCATCTGGGACCGAGCACCCCAAAGGCAGCTTCAAGGAGTTCCCTGGCATGGCACTTCTTTAAACAATGTGCTGACGACAAGACCCGAGTGGTTTGCACGCTGTGCCATCAGAGCCTGAAGCGAGGCATTAACGTTCTGAACCTTAGCACAACCTGCATGACCAGGCACCTGCATGCAAAGCATGAACTGCAGTGGAGTAAACACCTTAAAAACAAGGAAGTCACTCAGGCTCCCCCTGCTACCTCTTCTGCTGCTGCCGCCTCGGCCTCTTCTGCTGCTGCCGCCGCCTGGGCCTCTTCCTCCGCCTCTGGAGGAACGTTGGCACCTGCCGCCCAGCAAACATGGGATGTACCACCAACACCACCACCTGCGTCACCAAGCATCTCAACCATGTCACACGGCAGCGTTCAGCTCTCCATCTCACAAACATTTAAGAGAAAGCGTAAATTCCCACCTAGCCACCCTCGATCCCTGGCCCTGAATGCCAGCATTTCTAAACTACTGGCCTATGAAATGCTGTCATTTAGGCTGGTGGACACAGACAGCTTCAAACAGCTCATGTCGCTTGCTGTCCCACAGTATGTTGTTCCCAGCCGCCACTACTTCTCCATGAGAGCCGTGCCTTCCCTGCACAACCAAGTGTCCGATAAAATCAAGTGTGCACTGCGCAACGCCATCTGTGGCAAGGTCCACCTAACCACAGATACGTGGACCAGTAAGCACTGCCAGGGACGCTATATCTCCCTAACTGCACACTGGGTAAATGTAGTGGCGGCTGGGCCCCAGGCGGAGAGCTGTTTGGCGCACGTCCTTCCACCGCCAAGAATCGCAGAGCAACATTCTTTGCCTCCTGTCTCCTCCTCCTCCTACTCAGCTTCCTCCTCCTCTTCTTCCACCTGCTCATCCAGTCAGCCACACACCTTCACCACCAACTTCAGCACAGCCCGGGGTAAACGTCAGCAGGCCGTTCTGAAACTCATATGTTTGGGGGACAGGCCCCACACCGCACAGGAGTTGTGGCGGGGTAAAAAAAACAACAGACCGACGAGTGGTTGCTGCCGGTGAGCCTCAAGCCCGGCCTGGTGGTGTGCGATAATGGGCAAAATCTCGTTGCAGCTCTGGGACTAGCCGGTTTGACGCACATCCCTTGCCTAGCGCATGTGCTGAATTTGGTGGTGCAGAAGTTCATTCGCAACTACCCCGACATGTCAGAGCTGCTGCATAAAGTGCGGGCCGTCTGTTCACGCTTCCGGCGTTCACACCCTGCTGCTGCACGCCTGTCTGCGCTACAGCGTAACTTCGGCCTTTCCGCTTACCGCCTCATATGCGATGTGCCCACCAGGTGGAACTCCACCTTGCACATGCTGGACAGACTGCAGCAGGCCATAGTGGAGTTTCAGCTGCAGCACGCACGGGTCAGTCGCACTGCGGAACAGCACCACTTCACCACCAATGACTGGGCCTCCATGCGAGACCTGTGTGGCCAGTGGCGATGCCGCCGTTATCAGCGTTACAATATTACTTCTATGTTTCCTTGAGAAAACACTTAGGGCGATGATGGAAGAGGAGGTGGCCCAGGAGGAAGAGGAGGAAGAGGGGTCATTTTTAGCACTTTCAGGCCAGTCTCTTCAAAGTGACTCAGAGGGAGGTTTTTTGCAACAGCAGAGGCCAGGTACAAATGTGGCCAGACAGGGCCCACTACTGGAGGACAAGGAGGACGAGGATGAGGAGGAGGTGGAGGAGGATGAGGATGAAGCATGTTCACATCGGGGTGGCACCCAGAGCAGCTCGGGCCCATCACTGGTGCGTGGCTGGGGGGAAACACAGGACGATGACGATACGCCTCCCAAAGAGGACAGCTTGTCCTTACCTCTGGGCAGCCTGGCACACATGAGCGACTACATGCTGCAGTGCCTGTGCAACGACACCAGAGTTGCCCACATTTTAACGTGTGCGGACTACTGGGTTGCCACCCTGCTGGATCCCCGGTACAAAGACAATGTGCCCACCTTACTTCCTACACTGGAGCGTGATAGGAAGATGCGCGAGTACAAGCGCACGTTGGTAGACGCGCTACTGAGAGCATTCCCAAATGTCACAGGAGAACCAGTGGAAGCCCAAGGCGAAGGCAGAGGAGGGGCAAGAGGTCGCCAACGCAGCTGTGTCACGGCCAGCTCCTCTTTGGGCAGGGTTAGCATGGCAGAGATGTGGAAAAGTTTTGTCACCACGCCACAGCTAACTGCACCACCACCTGATACGGAACGTGTTAGCAGGAGGCAACATTTCACTAACATGGTGGAACAGTACCTGTGCACACCCCTCCACGTACTGACTGATGGTTCGGCCCCATTCAACTTCTGGGTCTCCAAATTGTCCACGTGGCCAGAGCTAGCCTTTTATGCCTTGGAGGTGCTGGCCTGCCCGGCGGCCAGCGTTTTGTCTGAAAGTGTATTCAGCACGGCAGGGGGCGTCATTACAGACAAACGCAGCCGCCTGTCTACAGCCAATGTGGACAAGCTGACGTTCATAAAAATGAACCAGGCATGGATCCCACAGGACCTGTCCATCCCTTGTGCAGATTAGACATTAACTACCTCCCCTTAACCATATATTATTGTACTCCAGGGCACTTCCTCATTCAATCCTATTTTTATTTTCATTTTACCATTATATTGCGGGGCAACCCAAAGTTGAATGAACCTCTCCTCTGTCTGGGTGCCGGGGCCTAAATGTGTGACAGTGGCCTGTTCCAGTGGTGGGTGACGTGAAGCCTGATTCTCTGCTATGACATGAAGACTGATTCTGTGCTGACATGAAGCCAGATTCTCTGTTACGCGACCTCTCTCCTCTGCCTGGGTGCCTGGGCCTAAATATGTGACAGTGGCCTGTTCCAGTGGTGGGTGACGTGAAGCCTGATTCTCTGCTATAACATGAAGACTGATTCTGTGCTGACATAAAGCCAGATTCTCTGTTACGGGACCTCTCTCCTCTGTCTGGGTGCCGGGGCCTAAATATGTGACAGTGGCCTGTTCCAGTGGTGGGTGACGTGAAGCCTGATTCTCTGCTATGACATGAAGACTGATTCTCTGCTGACATGAAGCCTGAATCTCTGTTATGGAACCTCTCTCCTCTGCCTGGGTGCCTGGGCCTAAATATGTGACAGTGGCCTGTTCCAGTGGTGGGTGACGTGAAGCCTGATTCTCTGCTATGACATGAAGACTGATTCTGTGCTGACATGAAGCCAGATTCTCTGTTACGGGACCTCTCTCCTCTGTCTGGGTGCCTGGGCCTAAATATGTGACAGTGGCCTGTTCCAGTGGTGGGTGACGTGAAGCCTGATTCTCTGCTATGGCATGAAGACTGATTCTGTGCTGACATGAAGCCAGATTCTCTGTTACGGGACCTCTCTCCGCTGTCTGGGTGCCGGGGCCTAAATATGTGACAGTGGCCTGTTCCAGTGGTGGGTGACGTGAAGCCTGATTCTCTGCTATGACATGAAGACTGATTCTGTGCTGACATGAAGCCAGATTCTCTGTTACGGGACCTCTCTCCTCTGTCTGGGTGCCAGGGCCTAAATGTGTGACAGTGGCCTGTTCCAGTGGTGGGTGACGTGAAGCCTGATTCTCTGCTATGACATGAAGACTGATTCTGTGCTGACATGAAGCCAGATTCTCTGTTACGGGACCTCTCTCCTCTGTCTGGGTGCCAGGGCCTAAATGTGTGACAGTGGCCTGTTCCAGTGGTGGGTGACGTGAAGCCTGATTCTCTGCTATGACATGAAGACTGATTCTGTGCTGACATGAAGCCAGATTCTCTGTTACGGGACCTCTCTCCTCTGTCTGGGTGCCTGGGCCTAAATATGTGACAGTGGCCTTTTCCAGTGGTGGGTGACGTGAAGCCTGATTCTCTGCTATGACATGAAGACTGATTCTCTGCTGACATGAAGCCTGAATCTCTGTTATGGGACCTCTCTCCTCTGCCTGGGTGCCTGGGCCTAAATATGTGACAGTGGCCTGTTCCAGTGGTGGGTGACGTGAAGCCTGATTCTCTGCTATGACATGAAGACTGATTCTCTGCTGACATGAAGCCTGAATCTCTGTTATGGGACCTCTCTCCTCTGACTGGGTGCCTGGGCCTAAATATGTGACAGTGGCCTGTTCCAGTGGTGGGTGACGTGAAGCCTGATTCTCTGCTATGACATTAAGACTGATTCTGTGCTGACATGAAACCAGATTCTCTGTTACGGGACCTCTCTCCTCTGTCTGGGTGCCTGGGCCTAAATATGTGACAGTGGCCTGTTCCAGTGTTGTGTGACGTGAAGCCTGATTCTCTGCTATGACATGAAGACTGATTCTCTGCTGACATGAAGCCTGAATCTCTGTTATGGGACCTCTCTCCTCTGCCTGGGTGCCTGGGCCTAAATATGTGACAGTGGCCTGTTCCAGTGGTGGGTGACATGAAGCCTGATTCTCTGCTATGACATGAAGACTGATTCTCTGCTGACATGAAGCCTGAATCTCTGTTATGGGACCTCTCTCCTCTGCCTGGGTGCCTGGGCCTAAATATGTGACAGTGGCCTGTTCCAGTGGTGGGTGACGTGAAGCCTGATTCTCTGCTATGACATGCAGACTGATTCTCTGCTGACATGAAGCCAGATTCTCTGTTACGGGACCTCTCTCCTCTGCCTGGGTGCCGGGGCCTAAATATATGACAATGGACTGTTACAGTTGTGGGTGACGTGAAGCCAGATTCTCTGCTATGGCATGAAGACTGATTCTCTGCTGACGTGAAGCCAGATTCTCTGCTATGGGACCTCTCTCCAATTGATATTGGTTTATTTTTATATATTTTATTTTTCTTTTAATTCATTTCCCTATCCACATTTGTTTGCAGGGGATTTACCTACATGTTGCTGCCTTTTGCAGCCCTCTAGCTCTTTCCTGGGCTGTTTTACAGCCTTTTTGAAGCCAAAAAGTTCGGGTCCCCTTTGACTTCAATGGGGTTCGGGTTCGGGACGAAGTTCGGGTCGGGTTCGGATCCCGAACCCGAACATTTCCGGGAAGTTCGGCCGAACTTCTCGAACCTGAACATCCAGGTGTTCGCTCAACTCTAGCCGTAAACAATTTCTTAATGATGCAGGCAGACAGGAGCACTCCTCTGTGTAATTTCTACATTAGCCAATGGCAGCTCATGGGTGACACCTGCCATTTATGGAGGCCACTTTATTTGTCAGTCACCTGGACTATGGAATCAACAACGTCATTCCACTTCTTCATGTCCTGGAGCAGATGCTGATAAATCTGGCTAGCCAGAGGACAGAAGACGTGACACCTACATCTCATGGCCACCTGAGCCCTGAGGGGGCTGAACTGGTGGAGGAGAAGGACATTCATGCACAAGCGGGTGGTTTTTCTGCACAAGTGACAGGAAAGGAGCAGGAGGAACTAGAGAGCAATGAGGAATACCAAGTAGATGACCTAACACACCATTGCAGTATGCAGTGGATTTTCTGCACAAGTGACAGGAAAGGAGCAGAAGGAACAGGAAGAGCTCTGCGCTCACCTTCCACTGCCATGTCTGCTAGAGGGTGTGAGGGAGGGGGAGCAGCACCAGCTCCATTAACAGCAACTTAAGTCTTGAGTCTCTTATGAGCACTTTTCTTCACTCGCCTACTGAAGAAACCCCCCACCAGCAGCAGCAGCAAGACATGGAGCGAACCTGAACCACGAGGAGTTGGCGTACTTGGACTGAACCCTGCCACTCCACAACCAAGATCCCCTGGACTACTGAGCTGCCAAACTTGATTTGAGGCAGCAACTGTCTCAGTTTTCTCTGGACAAGCTTTCCTGCCCAGCCAGTAGTGTGGCATCAGAGCAGGTGTTCAGTGCTGCTGGGGTTATAGTTACCCCAAGGAGAACTTGCCTTTCCACCCAAAATGCAGAGAGACTAATTTTTGTGATGATGAATCAGGCTTGGATCAGCCAGGATTTCCACATTCCAGTGCCTGATGCATCAGACTAGATCATTCTGGGTACTACACCTAAACTTTGTGAAAAAAGACCTGTTTCTTCTGGCCACCTGATTCAGCTAGTATTCTGAAGCTGCCACCCACCTGATGCCACTCACCTGCTGCCTCTGTCGCCATCTTCTCCTGTTGCAAACCACCGTCTTGTGTTGCCACTGCTGTTGCCCCCCCAAATCCCCATTCTGTGACTGGGCCACTATGTTGACTCCTCATGTGGTTGCCACCCTCCCCACTCTGTGACGAGGCCTTTTTGTGTTCCTGTTTGGCCTTGTAGACATCACCATTTATTTTACCCTTCTTCTGATCTGTCTAAAGGATGGAAAAATAAAAAAAACACAACTGATCTTCTCTTTGGAGCATCCGTAAGGCCTCTATCACATGGTCAGTTTTTTGCATCAGGATATGCTCATGATTTGGAAGCCAAAAGCAGAAGTGGGTACAAAACACAGAAAACATGCAAATATTCCCTTCAAGTGTCATCTCTGTTTTGGATAACTTTGAAGGAATATTTGTTAGGCACACCTAATATCTAGGGCCATATATGGAAACACAATAATCGTGCAAAATATTTAATAGGATAAAATAGTAAAAACACGTCTCAATATTCCTAAACACAATACTCCTAAAATTCATATAAATAAAATACAGCAATACATAGATAGGTAATTCATGTAAAATCGAGGCATCCTAACAGTAAAACCACTTGCAGATAATTAGTGCATTATATTATAGACGTTGTCGCTACTGTTGGTCACCATATGCCTAATATGTGCCCTATTATCTTAGGTTTGCTCTCTGTCAGCAGTATACGCCCAATGTTAATGAATAGGATATTATGTCTTATGCTCCGAAATGACAGGAACCAATCTGTGATTAGCAGTCTCCAGTTTGTCGCAATACTATGTGGTTAGTAGCAGCAGGACAACACACACATATCCCAGAATCCACTTAATCATATGAACGCATTATCATGCGGGCAGTTAATAACAGTGAGAAAGAGTTTATATGTTGCCAACATAGCCGTTAGTTGAAGAAGCGATATTAGATGCTTGCAGTTGGTGCAGTATAGTCTCTTTGTTGTATCTTTATAGGTATAGCAAACACAGTTCCAATATTAGTAGGGGCACAGCTTCATGGGCGTTACCCACTGTTTGTGGCTCTGCAGTGGGGTCTCGTAACGGGCGTCCTGCATGTGTTTGTGCTCGGAACGAGCCCTTACCTCGCACTTCCTGTTGCAGTGTTTTCTGTTGGCCACAGATTGTGTGCGGTTAGGTTTGTAGAGGTCGATATTCGGACTAAATCCTGCTGATTTTTACAGACTTGTGGACTTTTCTGGCGCGCTCCTTATTCGTATATAGTCCATATGCATCTGTATAGCTCGGGGGACTGTAGATACCAGACGCGTTTCGGAGTCAAACTTGTACTCCTTCCTCAGTGGTAACAGACCCCTTAATAAATGTGACCTTATATACCTCTCCTGAGCTTTCTAATGAGGATTCATTTGAAAACCCGAAACAGATTTTTCTTATTATTCTTCCATTACAGGTATACATAGCTGCCCTTGGTATAATATCGTTAGAATGACTGACATAACAAAAATGCACGATTGTAAATGCACTATAATTATATTTTACTATTATAATACAGTTTCTAGACATCTTTCATATTTTAGTTCACTTGCACTCCCAATACTTAGGTATAGTCATCTTCTATAATATAATGCAGTTATATTGTGATTTTTTTTTTTTTGTGTTTATATTAGGTTTTTATAATTAAAAATATCCCCATTTCCAATACATGGCCAAAAACATAAAAAAATTATATATGAAGAATAATATTCCTCTATAGTGACCTTACACATATACTACGGGTATTGTCCGTTTTTGGTACAGATACTTTTGGAAAACCATATCTCCATTTCTATATAATAACATAGTATAACATAGTATAACATAGTAGTATAACATAGTACATAAAGCCGAAAAAATACATTTGTCCATCCAGTTCGGCCTGTTATCCTGCAAGTTGATCCAGAGGAAGGCAAAAAACCCTGTGAGGTAGAAGCCAATTTTCCCCACTTTAGGGGAATAAAAAATTCCTTCCCGACTCCAATCAGGCAATCAGAATAACTCCCTGGATCAACGACCCCTCTCTAGTAGCTATAGCCTGTAATATTATTACACTCTAGAAACACATCCAGGCCTCTCTTGAATTCCTTTATTGTACTCACCATCACCACCTCCTCAGGCAGAGAGTTCCATAGTCTCACTGCTCTTACCGTAAAGAATCCTTTTCTATGTTTGTGTACAAACCTTCTTTCCTCCAGACGCAGAGGATGTCCCCTCGTCACAGTCACAGTCCTGGGGATAAATAGATGATGGGAGAGATCTCTGTACTGACCCCTGATATATTTATACATATTAATTAGATCTCCCCTCAGTCGTCTTTTTTCTAAAGTGAATAACCCTAATTTTGATAATCTTTCAGGGTACTGTAGTTGCCCCATTCCAGTTATTACTTTAGTTGCCCTCCTCTGAACCCTCTCTAGCTCTGCTATGTCTGCCTTGTTTACAGGAGCCCAGAACTGTACACAGTACTCCATGTGTGGTCTGACTAGTGATTTGTAAAGTGGTAGAACTATGTTCATATCACGGGAATCTATGCCCCTTTTGATGCAACCCATTATCTTGTTGGCCTTGGCAGCAGCTGCCTGACACTGGTTTTTGCAGCTTAGTTTGCTGTTTATTAAAATTCCTAGATCCTTTTCCATGTCAGTGTTACCGAGTGTTTTACCATTTAGTATGTACGGGTGACTTGCATTTTTCCTTCCCATGTGCATAACCTTACATTTATCAGTGTTAAACCTCATCTGCCACTTATCTGCCCAAGCCTCCAATCTATCCAGATCCCTCTGTAGTATATATACAGTATACTGTCCTCTGTAGTATATATACAGTATACTGTCCTCTGTAGTATATATACAGTATACTGTTCTCTGTAGTATATATACAGTATACTGTCCTCTTCAGTGTTAATTACTTTACACAGTTTAGTGTCATCTGCGAAAATTGATACTTTACTATGCAAGCCTTCTACAAGATCATTAATAAATATATTGAAGAGAATAGGGCCCAATACTGACCCCTGAGGTACCCCACTAGTGACAGTGACCCAATCTGAGTGTGTACCGTTAATAACCACCCTCTGTTTTCTATCACTCAGCCAGTTACTTACCCACATACAGATGTTTTCTCCCAGTCCGAGCATTCTCATTTTATATACTAACCTTTTATGCGGTACAGTGTCAAATGCTTTGGAGAAGTCCAGATATACGACATCCATTGATTCGCCGCTGTCAAGTCTAGAACTTACCTCCTCATAGAAACTGAATAAATTAGTTTGACATGACCGATCCCTCACGAAGCCATGCTGATATGGCGTTATTTGCTTATTTCCGTTGAGGTGCTCTAATATAGCATCTCTCAGAAAACCTTCAAACAGTTTACCCACAACAGATGTTAAACTTACCGGCCTATAGTTTCCAGGCTCTGTTTTTGGCCCCTTTTTGAATATTGGCACCACATATGCCACGCGCCAATCCTGTGGGACATTCCCTGTCAGTATAGAGTCTGCAAATATCAGAAATAAGGGTCTGGCTATGACATTACTTAATTCCTTTAGGATACGGGGGTGTATGCCATCCGGTCCTGGCGATTTGTCTATTTTAATCTTTTTAAGCCGCTGATGTACTTCTTCCTGGGTCAGACAGGACACTTTTAATGGGGAATTTATTTTTGCATTCTGCATGTCATCTGACAATTTATTTTCCTCAGTGAATACATTGGAGAAAAAAATATTTAACAGCTTTGCTTTCTCCTCGTCGCTCTCTGCGACTCCCCCCTCATTACTCTTTAAAGGGCCGACACCTTCAGCTTTATACTTTTTAACATTTATATAATTGAAGAACATTTTAGGGTTAGTTTTACTCTCTTTGGCAATTAATCTCTCGGTCTCTAGTTTGGCCGCTTTTATTTGTTTTTTACATGTTCTATTTTTTTCCTTATAGTTTTTCAGTGCTTCCGTGCAACCCTCCTGTTTTAGTGTTTTATATGCTTTCTTTTTGTCATTTATTGCTTTCTTTACAGTTCTGTTTATCCACATTGGTTTCTTTTTGTTCCTTAACCTTTTATTACCATACGGTATGTACCTCTCACAATGAGTTTTTAGGATGTTTTTAAAGATATCCCATTTTGTGTCTGTATTTGTGAGGACTTTGTCCCAGTTAGTTTGGCCTATGGCCTCTCTTAGTTGGCTAAATTTAGCTTTTTTGAAGTTTGGTATTTTTGTTCCTCCCTGTAGAAACGCTCTTTTGAATGATAATTGGAAGGTTATTACTTTATGGTCACTATTTCCCAGGTGTCCCCCGACCTGCACGTCTGTTGTTCTGTCAGGTCTATTGGTTAATACTAAGTCCAGTATGGCCGTCCCTCTAGTCGGGTCCTGAACCAGTTGGGAGAGGTAATTGTCTTTGGTTATAGCCACAAACCTGTTTCCCTTATGAGATATACAAGTTTCAGTTTCCCAGTCTATATCTGGGTAGTTGAAGTCCCCCATAATAACCACCTCATTATGATTTGCCGCCTCGTCTATCTCGTTTAGTAGTAGATTTTCTGTGGACTCTGGTATATTAGGTGGCTTATAGTAAACTCCTATTAGTAATTTATTGTTGTTTTTAGCTCCATGTATCTCTACCCATAGTGACTCCACATGTTCATGTCCCTCACTTATATCTTCTCGGACTGTGGGCTTTAGACAGGACTTTATATAAAGGCTATATAATGAGGTGTGTTATGATTACGTTGCAATTTCTGTGTTTTTAGTGCATTTTCCAACATCCCTAAAATTAACTCTGTGCTATTACCAAATTTTTATGTGATAACTTCTATAAGCTTGTGTTACTAATCCTATACGTTTATAATGCAATTTCGATGCATTTGTGATAAATATCTCCATTTCCTTATAGTAGACTAGAATTATCGTCCAAATAGCCAAGAGATGCATATAAAGTGTTATATAATACTATATAGACTATATATAGGGGAGATCTCTAATGTATTTTAGCGTTCCTGAAAAAATGACACCGTCTCCTCATGCTGCTACCACCTCACCCCTCTATGGTCTCCTCATGCTGCTACCACCTCACCCCTCTATGGTCTCCTCATGCTGCTACCACCTCACCCCTCTATGGTCTCCTCATGCTGCTACCACCTCACCCCTCTATGGTCTCCTCATGCTGCTGCCACCTCACCCCTCTATGGTCTCCTCATGCTGCTGCCACCAGGATCTGCTTTTTGGGGGTTATTGTTCTGACGTTAACACAAACTTACTGCTGACACCCTCTCCACTCTGTCATGGGGCCACCACTTGTATCAGCGTGTAACAGAACAGGTTCTGTAGACATCTATGTGGAATCAGCTGACGATGGTGTAAAAGGAGTGCGCTCTTTCACTCTATAGTACAATCGTGGGCCTCTGCACAGTTCCTTATACCTGACGCTAACATTGACCTGTAAGGCTGAGTTCACACCTGAGTAATTTGGTCAGTTTTTTACCTGTAACTGGCCAAATAAATGAAGTGTGAAGTGATTCTAAA
This sequence comes from Bufo bufo, assembly GCF_905171765.1. NCBI lineage: Eukaryota > Metazoa > Chordata > Amphibia > Anura > Bufonidae > Bufo > Bufo bufo. The sequence goes on along the minus strand of NC_053390.1, from coordinate 823,259,503 downwards.
AGTGACGCACAGTAACTGTTTCACCACCACAGCAGACTAGCTATGCATGCTTCTGCAATGCACAGTGTTCTACACCAATATTCACGCTCTCAGCAGCCAGGAAATAGCTGATTTATAACGCACTTTGTCACAAATAAATTTGGACAAAATCAAATTTTCTTGGAAAATTTGGCAAAGCGTCTAAATCAAATTATTGAAAGCTTCACTCATCTCTGCTGATAATATCTGCATAGGATGTGCTTTATCTATTGGCCTCTTCAACCTTTGACAAAGTATATGAGTTTATTACCAAAGCTTCATCTGTTTTCCATCAAAACTGCAAATGCTGCAGTACTGACCAAGGTGATTTATATTATTTTACCTTTTATCATCACGGAACAAGGGTTTACAAGGATTTAGATCACAGTTAATAATTGTATCCCTGTATAGACTGAATACATTAAGGCCTCATGCACATGACCGTATGTATTTTTGTGGTCCTCAAAAAATACTGATGACATCCGTGTGCATTCCGTATTTTACGGAATGGAACAGCTGGCCCCTAATAGAACAGTCCTATCCTAGTCCATAACGCAGACAATAATAGGACATGTTCTATTTTTTGGTGGAACGGAAATACGGGCATATGGAAATGGAATGCATACGGAGTAACTTCTGTTTTTTTGCGGACCCATTGAAATGAATGGTTCTGTATACGGTCCGCAAATAAAACCCAGAACGGACATGGAAAGAAAATACGTTTGTGTGCATGAGGCCTAAGAGGCGATCGCCTCACTGATCCCTTTAATTTTCTGTGTAAATTCCAGCTCTGCAGTAACATTTGTACTTACCCTGAACACATCCAGTTTTCGTCACTGCTCCCTGTCCAGCGCCATTGTGTCACCCAGGAATGTACAGTGAAGATCCCTCCAAAAATGATGTCTCCTTCCTGAGAATATTCATACTCAAAGGTGTAATCCTTCATTACAAGATGACATTGAGCTGCAGGGTCCTGTATCTCAGAATCACAGAAGGTCACACAGAAAACCAGCAATAGGAACATTTCCAGAAAACGATGACATAAAATGATGGAAATTATCTTCTGCACTTTCATTGCTTCCATGGTATCTCTGGCACACTGGTGTGTGCACAGGCCTGCATCACTGGGAATTATTCAGCAGTAGATCAAGGGATGAGACAGGGAGAGGTTTATATCTTATCACCGGTCACGTCTGCACCGAGAAATAACCACAGAAAACTCTTGTGTATAACCTAGAAAAGAATGCAAAATGAGAAAAAAATTACAACCACCGGGGACCAATAAGAACTGCAGCAAGGGAAAAAGAGATTCAATTCTTAAAGTTTACCTTTACTGTAGCAAAACTTTTCATATGTCATAGTGACAGGTGAAAGGTATTGATCTGTGGGGGCTGCTGACAATTGTCCAGAAATTCCTGGATAGTCCGTGCAAATTAAGGAGAGAGAGATAGACATTCTGATGCCAGCAGATGGTAGACAGATAATTTGCATATATTTTCCCAAGAAATCAAGAGGAGCATTGTCTAGCCTACAATAGTCATCATGTATATGAACTGGTCTCCATATTAGAAATAGTACCCACCCAGAGGTTCCCCCCCTCCCCCCCACAAGGCTTTGCAACTAGAAAAGCAGTTCTCATCTGCTTTTCTAAAGGGCTTTTATTTATACTCTTCCTAAAAATCAAGAGATCTGACACCATATTTGTTGGTCTCCCTAATCATAATTAATCTCTAGTCCATGCTTTTCTTGAGGTGGGTGGCATTTGGGAGATGATTGTGACAGTAATTATCATCATATTCCAGCTCACAGTGAATGGTGGTAATGAGCTCATACTGTATGGGTGGCAGTTCTGGAGACAGTTGTGGGACCACCATCTGTCTAACATTGTTATTAGAGTGTCCCACTCCATGATGGTAGTGGGACCTTGTATCTTTAAGCATGTCTTCGTATACTTTCTATGTGTATGCAGCTGCAAATTCCTAATAACAGGCTGGTAACAAACATTACACCTTAGTCACCAGTAGATGGTGCTGGTACATATAAAAAAAAGACAGGGGGGGCGTGGCTTGGCTTTCATGCAGCACAGAAGCTGAAAACCAGAGCTCCGGCTATATAGCTGCCGAAACGACTAATTAAAGCTATTTAAATAGAAAAATTGGACGCAGGAGTATATCCGAGGACAGAGAAGAAGATTGGAGACCTTTTGTGGAAAGCTACAGACGTTTACCACCATAAACGGAAAAACAAAGGTCCGACTAGTTACAAGCGGGAAGAAGGAGGAAAAAGGTGCGAACAGCCGCTGCAGAGAGAGACACGCAGCAGACTTATATGCGGCAATCCGCAGATATCATACATCTAAACCGGAGGTGGCCATAAATAAAGGCATAGAGTCTAACAACACCGGTGCCACAGAGGAGCCAAACGGACGGAGCGGCGACGCGGCAGCCTCCTGAGTCAACTAAGGAGGTAACAGTAAAGGGGAGAAAGCGGAGCTGGGTCCGATCCATTGCGATCGCTGGGTCCGATCCATTAGAATAGAAGGGAAGAGACAGAGAGCTGTGAGGATCAGGCAGGCAGATAAACCTACTCTCTCATAAAGAATCTGCTGGTGGCAGTTTAGTGAGAAGGAAGCGGCCAGTGTGAAAAGCTAGAAGTAACGCTCATAGACCACGGAAAACCTGCCCAGCTCTTAAAGAAACCGCCACAGTTGCAGCAGACTAGTAAGAAATCACATGCCAAAAGACTAAACCCTGCTGCAGCCGAGATACCAGTTCCACCAGCTAACTCACTTGCTCACCTCTATACCTCCCCCCCCCTTCTTTTTCAAAGTCACTAATAGGCATTCAACCATACTCTGGAGTTAAAGAGGGTTGACAACACAGACAAGAAAGAGATAAAGCCGCAAAGCCTGTCACTATTATAAAGAAGGGCAATAGGAAAAGCTGTCTTATTAGAAGGATTATCATTAAACCTCAAGACGGAGCAAAATTAACTCAGAGGGCCCGCAAAACCTCTGATATATCATCAACTACTTGAACTGTACTATGCACCAATACAAACATAGCCATCCGTACCAAACAAGAGGACTAAGTAATTTTGACCAACAAAACTTCCCTTCAAGAACACCAACACATACTCCCTTTTACAAGCATACGCCAGTCGACAAAATGCACCGCTCACAAAAAAACAAAACAAGTGATCCAAAAGCAAAGACAAATAAATCTATCAACAACAGACTATCAATAATAGACAACCTGGAAGATATCATAGATGAAGGAAATCACTCAGATAACTCATCTGACATCTCAAGTCCACTCAAACAAAAAGCAAGAACAGATATCAAAAATGACAACAAATAAAAAAGAACCCTCCACCGCTATAGAGGATATCACATCAGAATCAAAGTCTGATACAGACTTAAACTCTATCACAGTTACGGATAAAACCGCCTCCGAGTCCTTTATAAAAGAAACAATACTCCTCCTCCACAAATCTTTTACTAAAGAGATCAACAACGCTATCTCAACAACAAATGTTAAATTAGGAAAAGTAGAATCAAGAGTCTCCCACATCGAGTCCAAGATGGAACAAATTTGGAAGTCGCATAATGATATCGCTGACGTCAAAAATGATAATTCTGACGACATTGAAAGGTTACAAATGAAATTAGCAGACTTAGAAGACCGCAATAGGAGGAACAACTTAAAGTTCAGAGGGATTCCGGAAAGTATTCAGCCAGCAGAACTTACAACTTACTTACAGAGGTTGATCGCAGCAGTACTCACAGATTTACGGAACTGAGGATGCCTTAGTGTATTTAGGTTAATATATAACTTTTATTAGGTCATATAAGACAGGTGCTATCCAGACACTGGGACATACTCAAAACAGACCCAGATCTGGAAGATATTATAGGACCCTATCCCCTAATAACTTACAGAAAAGGTAGAAGCTTGAAGGATAGACTGGTCAACAGCCACTACCAGCCCCCTCAGAACCCCGGAAACTGGCTGTCAAGGAGGCCGACAGGTACCTTCAAATGTGGAAGGTGCACAGCCTGTAGTCAAATATCCAAAACCAAGAACTTAACAAGTTCGGCTACACACATAGAGTATTCAATACGTGACTATATAAACTGCCTCACTATGGGTGTAGTATATTTGGCACAATGCTCATGCCCCCTTGACTATGTAGGGAAAACTAAGAGGGAATTTAGGCGAAGAGTCAGAGACCACATCAATGATATTCAAAATAAGAAAGATACATCGGTGGCCCGCCATATGAACCAATATCACAATGGGGATACCGCTTACCTTAAATTCATAGGTATCCAGCACATCGCCAGGCCCAGAAGAGGTGGAGATTGGGACAAAATGATCCTTAAGGCAGAAACCAGATGGATCTTCAGACTAAAATCAGTGACACCTAATGGTCTCAATGAATACCTTTCGTATAAGCCTTTTCTGTGAAAATAAAAAACAGTAGACAAAAAATGCCAGGTCACTTACTAGTGGAACAATACCGACCAGACTATCCCTTCATACCTATGCTGTCCACGGCGGTGTCCCCAACTGTACCTATGGGACACTGGTGACATTTATCTGCACCAAGTGTTCCCATCTGTACCTGGGGACTGTGCTGACCGGACTATTACCACCTGTCTAGGGACAACCTATACATCTTAAACATTATATGTAGTAGTGCTAACTATATTAGGGTACACTTACCCTCTGTACATGCCATGGAGACAATCCTAGTGTCATGATCAGTGTCTGTTGCAAACTTATTACTATATGTATAGGTCACTGATTCTGGCCATGCACAGGAGCATCTGTGTGATATACATATGGTGTATGGTGCAAAATCTCTTGTGATATACATATGGTATATGGTGCAAAATCTCTTTATGCACAGGCAGCTGACGCTGGTTATGTACAGGTATATGTGTGCGATATACACATGGGAGTACTATATATATATACTTGATATGATCCAATCAAAAGCTGCAACAAAGTGCAACGACACTGCGGTCACAATCTGAAGTGGACTGGACCTGTATGCTCTCATTGAGGTCCGGAACAGGACAGGGTGATCGAGCGTCATCTCCGGTCCACTAATCTGATACATTTATAACAACCCATCAGTTGTCCTCTGATCCAGACGGCACCAGGATCGCTAAACAGCGATCATCAATAGAAACTTGCTGTACTCAAAGCAGCCGGGGACGCGGAGTTAGATCCCCATAGCAACTCATTACTCCCACAACACATGTCACTTCCGGGTAGCGACGGAGCACAGCGAGCCTGTACTCAGCTTGGGGCGGTATCTCGGCATAGGTGTCTCCGTCTGAAGAGACATGTGATGAGTGACAAACTATGTGGGAGGAGCGACGCGTTCAAAAGGAGACGCGGGAGTATCAAACATTGCCACTGCCAGAAGAAGACTACAGACGCACAGCCACTGCATCCGGTGCTCTGTCCACCAATATCCCTGACGAGCCGAGTCTACACCCGGTGAAACGCGTTGGATAAAGGTACCATCAACAACTACTAGGGAGGTAAGAGAATAGGGTTTACAGCACAGGCCCGAGGTTCCTGAGGCTGGGGGTCGTCCTTTTCAGGACGAGTGCCCCGACTACAGCCACTGAGGTTACCACACCTATCAGACTAGGCCAAGTAGGGTGAGTATACAGGGTGAGTTAGGGTCCTGACTCATAGGCTCCTCCCCAGATCTGCCACCCTCCTCCAATATACTAGGCAGCTGGGCCTTATTTGTTGCTATAGACCCATAGCGCCCCCTATCTTCTATAGTGTAGATTTAATACACCATACTGTCTCACTTATTTTATATGACCTAATAAAAGTTATATATTAACCTAAATACACTAAGGCATCCTCAGTTCCGTATTTCTATTATTGAGACCACTGAGAATACAAATAGGAGGTCCACTAACTGTAGATCCCTAATATATAAGTACTCACAGATTGTTCCAAACATGACTTGGAAATACACTGTGTACAGAATTATTAGGCAAATGAGTATTTTGACCACATCATCCTCTTTATGCATGTTGTCTTACTCCAAACTGTATAGGCTCGAAAGCCTACTACCAATTAAGCATATTAGGTGATGTGCATCTCTGTAATGAGAAAGGGTGTGGTCTAATGACATCAACACCCTATATCAGGTGTGCATAATTATTAGGCAACTTCCTTTCCTTTGGCAAAATGGGTCAAAAGAAGGACTTGACAGGCGTTGAGAAAAGTCAAAAATAGTGAGATATCTTGCAGAGGGATGCAGCACTCTTAAAATTGCAAAGCTTCTGAAGCGTGATCATCGAACAATCAAGCGTTTCATTCAAAATAGTCAACAGGGTCGCAAGAAGCGTGTGGAAAAACCAAGGCGCAAAATAACTGCCCATGAACTGAGAAAAGTCAAGCGTGCAGCTGCCAAGATGCCACTTGCCACCAGTTTGGCCATATTTCAGAGCTGCAACATCACTGGAGTGCCCAAAAGCACAAGGTGTGCAATACTCAGAGACATGGCCAAGGTAAGAAAGGCTGAAAGACGACCACCACTGAACAAGACACACAAGCTGAAACGTCAAGACTGGGCCAAGAAATATCTCAAGACTGATTTTTCTAAGGTTTTATGGACTGATGAAATGAGAGTGAGTCTTGATAGGCCAGATGGATGGGCCCGTGGCTGGATTGGTAAAGGGCAGAGAGCTCCAGTCCGACTCAGACGCCAGCAAGGTGGAGGTGGAGTACTGGTTTGGGCTGGTATCATCAAAGATGAGCTTGTGGGGCCTTTTCGGGTTGAGGATGGAGTCAAGCTCAACTCCCAGTCCTACTGCCAGTTTCTGGAAGACACCTTCTTCAAGCAGTGGTACAGGAAGAAGTCTGCATCCTTCAAGAAAAACATGATTTTCATGCAGGACAATGCTCCATCACACGCGTCCATGTACTCCACAGCGTGGCTGGCAAGAAAGGGTATAAAAGAAGAAAATCTAATGACATGGCCCCCTTGTTCACCTGATCTGAACCCCATTGAGAACCTGTGGTCCATCATCAAATGTGAGATTTACATGGAGGGAAAACAGTACACCTCTCTGAACAGTGTCTGGGAGGCTGTGGTTGCTGCTGCACGCAATGTTGATGGTGAACAGATCAAAACACTGACAGAATCCATGGATGGCAGGCTTTTGAGTGTCCTTGCAAAGAAAGGTGACTATATTGGTCACTGATTTGTTTTTGTTTTGTTTTTGAATGTCAGAAATGTATATTTGTGAATGTTGAGATGTTATATTGGTTTCACTGGTAAAAATAAATAATTGAAATGGGTATATATTTGTTTTTTGTTAAGTTGCCTAATAATTGTGCACAGTAATAGTCACCTGCACACACAGATATCCCCCTAAAATAGCTAAAACTAAAAACAAACTAAAAACTACTTCCAAAAATATTCAGCTTTGATATTAATGAGTTTTTTGGGTTCATTGAGTACATGGTTGTTGTTCAATAATAAAATTAATCCTCAAAAATACAACTTGCCTAATAATTCTGCACTCCCTGTAGATAGAGCTCACCGCCTACCCAAACCAAGAGGAATGGATCCCTCAATACCAAGAGACACCATCGCCAGAATTCACTTCTTTAGGATTAAAGAACAGTTTACCCAAGAATTCAGAAAAACCAAAACCTTGCCAGAAGAGTTTAAAAACATTCAAGTATATACCGACCTCTCCCAATTTACCATACAAAGCAGGAAAAAGTTTCAACCTATCACCAACACACTTCGCTACCACAATATACCCTACAGATGGGGCTTTCCGGTCAAATTGCTAATACAAGATGGAGGAACCACAAAAGTAGTATCTACAGTAGAGCAAGGCCTCGATCCACTACAAAGATGGGATATAGCAGTAGAAGACACAGGAAATTCCTCCAGAGGACCACAAAAGAGAGAAAGACCGCGTCAAGAAAATCCACGCTGAAGAGACAATCCCCAAAGAATAAGAACTCTCACAATACATTGGTTAAATAGATCTCTAAATGCCAATAAGGGCAGAATAGCCAAAGAGCATCCATTTACCAAGCCTACTTTGTTGAAAAGTTCTTTCTTTTACTTCTTTTGTGTTATACAATTAACCCCAACTTGTGTAGCGAATAGCTACTCTAAGTCTTTATTCTATTTCTTACTAATAGAAATACCTTGAAACACCGGTGAAGATCCGGCGATAAAATTGCAGTACTAATTTACAGTGTTGTTATAACTGTTATTGTTTTTATCCTCGAGTACATTTTGGCCAGTCATTGACACTGACTTTTAACCATTATATGTTCTCTTTCTCTTGTCTTCACATATATATCTAGATATTGACTTGACTTCCATAGGTGCAAATAATAAAGAACTAGTAACACTCAACAAATTGACGATATAGGACTTGAACAAGGTACAAGCAACTGTAACAATACTAGAGACGTGGGATATTCCGACTTCAACAGGGTAAGACCAGACGATACACACTTATCACACAACTAGATCTCTCGACTACCTGATTAAGGAAGGCGAGAAATCAAGATTACACTACATTTCCTAAGCTACAATGTAAGAGGCTTAAACAGTCCACATAAACGCTCCTTCATAAAACACGATATACAAAAATTTAAGCATGATATTGTTTTCCTTCAGGAAACACATTTTAAAAGTGGAGCTCATCCCCAAATCAAAATATTAGGTGTGGCAAAACCAACCTCGCCACTGGGTTTTGGAGGGGCCTGGTTGCCAGCCTCTTGCCCCAGGATTATGGCCCATACTAACTTTGAAGGAGAAGACAGACCAGCCGCACAGCTTAAATCTGTGGAACTATTTTGGGCAGGAAAGCCATGCTTGCAGTCCGCTAAATGTGACTTCCATGGAATTCGGGAACCCCTGCTCGGATCTGGGTGATTTTTGGATATGTTGTTCACCCAGATCAGAGCTATCCATGGATGTATACATTATGGGAATATGTGGGGTTTTGAGGTGTGTGACAGAACCATCTGTCTTTGGAATTGTAGTGTATGTTATGTGAGGGTACCCAGATAGCTAATTTTATTGTATTCGTGTAGTCTGAGTGCCATTCACCTAATAATATGCACTCAGACTTGAGCTATCTGGGGATATGTTAAATGTCTGTGTTTACTGTAAGGGTTGTGACATTGTATGTTTAAATGGTGATTTCTGTCCTGTTGTCCCCACATGTGTATTGGCGATTTCCCTTTGTCCTGAGAGATAATTGAATTACTCCTCGGGTGTCTCCAGGGCAGAGAGGAGGAAACCATGATGCATTGTGGGGATGTATTGTGTCTGTGTATCCTGGATTTCTGCATATCTGTCCTGTGTCACAGTCTTCCATCTGGTCCCCTAGGGGAGTGTCCACCAGATGGGGACCTGCATAAATACGGGCGGGTAGCCCTCAATAAAGAGTTCCTGTTTTATCCTTCATCATGTTGAGGCTGGTGTTTGGGTAACTGATCGACACTGGGGGATTGCTATACGCTGAAGATTGGCTATACTCCCCTGGCTATAACTACTAGCTCTTGTAAGAGCTGTTCCTGCTCTCTGGATGTAGGAGAGGTTCACCCACTGGAGCCTGGAGCCTTGTTGTAGGTCCAGGGTGGGTAGGAGACGGTGAGGCCTCAACCAAGCTTCGGCGGTTTGTGGGGTCTGCAGCGCTTACAGTGTCAAGTGCAGTGCTTGGAATCCTCGGGAAGCACTAGGAGCATCCATTCAACGGAGGTACCCGGTCGGGGTGCTAGGAGATCCGTTACATTAGGATACTCTAAAATTTACTACTCAAACACAAACGCAAAAAAAGCAGGAGTAGCTATACTAATCAAAGACTCAGTAACCTTCCAGATCATTGAACAATCTCATAGCCCAGCAGGTAGATACATCATTATCACATGTATTATTAACAACACCACTTACACACTAGTAAACTCATACGCCCCAAACAACAATCAAATTAGCTTTTTAAATAAGTTATTGAGAAAGGTAAACAGAATTCAGAAAGGCACACTGGTGATGGGAGGAGATCTAAACTCTATCAACGATCCCCAGTTAGACACAAATGGTAAAAGAAATAAAAATAGAACTAATATAAATAAATGGCTAGCAGATAATGACCTATACGATGTGTGGAGATGCTTCAATGCATCAGAGAAAGATTACACCCATTATTCGCAATGTCACAATACCTACGCAAGGATTGATATGTTCCTTGTAAAATCCAGAGTCCTTAATGAAATAACATCAAGTAAAATAAACAACATAACGTGGTCAGACCACGCACCTATCACCTTAGAAATAAAATCATCACCCCATCAAAAAAACGCCCCATCATGGAGGAACAACACCTACATTCTCTATAACCCAGAAACGCAGGAAATAATTAGGCACAACCTAACAGAATTTTTCAGAATATATCAAAACTCAACGGATGACCCAATACTACTGTGGAGAACACATAAAGCCTTCTCTAGAGGAATTATTATACAGCAGACAGCCAGATTTAATAAATCACATCAAAAATATATTACTGACACTCTCCAAAAGCTCGACTCTCTAGAAAAACGACATAAATCCAATAAGTCATATGTCACCTTGCAAGCCCTCACATCCACCAGACTCAAATTGCATAAACTTTTGGTTAGAAAACATATAAAAATAAAAAAAATACAGAAGCAAAATATTATAGAGACTACAATAAACCTTCTAAGTTAATGGCCAATCACACAAAGACAACTAAAACCCAATTTAGGATAAATCACTTAATCAATGAATCAACGAATGAAAAGATGACCAATCCGATAGAAATTGCTAATCACATCGCACATTATTATAATAAGCTATATAACTTAAAGTATGATACCTCATTATCTCACCCTACTCAAACACAACACAAACAATACTTAAGCCAAACGAAAAAATACCAAAGGTAACTGGAGATATTAAAGAATTCCTCAACATGCCCTTCAAAGATCTAGAAATAGCAGCGGCAATTAAGACATCAAAGCTTCGTAAATCTCCGGGGCCTGATGGGTTTTCATCGGAGTACTACAAAATATATAGCAATATTTTGACTCCGTACTTAACAAAAACTTTCAACAAAGCCAGTGAAGATGGGGAATTTCCCTCAGAAATGTTGGCCGCAAATATTATCACACTTCCCAAACCAGGAAAGGAGCCCACATGCCCCGGAAATCTCAGGCCTATCTCACTGTTAAACACAGACATTAAATTATATGCAAAACTAATAGCTCATAGAATGCAAGACATAATTCCATCATTAATACACATGGATCAAGTAGGTTTCACCAAACACAGACAACCATATGATGGATCTAGAAGAGTCATAGATTTAGCTTGTTGGGCTAAAATGAGGAAAACGCCTTCTCTGCTCCTTTCCCTAGATGCAGAGAAGGTGTTTGATAGACTACACTGGGGATATTTAAAGTCGGTCCTCAGACAATTTGACTTTCCGGAAAACTTCATCAAAACTATATTCTTATTATACTCCAGACCATCAGCCAGGGCTCAGTGCAATGGAATCTTCTCTGATACTTTTTTCATAAGTAACGGAACTCGGCAGGGATGTCCCCTATCGCCAGTATTATTCATATTGGCTATAGAACCTTTGGCCTCGAACATTAGGAATAATTAAAAGATTGAGGGTATCAAAGTCTCCGATAGATCATATAAAATTAGTATGTTCGCAGACGACATGATTTTAACTCTGACAAACCCAAATCAATCTATAAAGGAAGTTCAAAAAGAACTAAGTAAATTTGGAATAATATCATATCACAAAGTTAATCATAATAAGTCACACATACTGGGAATAAGACTAGATAAAAACATAATTGCTTCAATACAACAAAATTATAATTTTATTTGGAATCCTAAATCTATAACCTTTCTGGGAGTAGAAGTAGCTCCAGATAAACAAACCTTGATAAGAGAAAACTTCCCTAAGCTACTTGCCGAATTACAGAAAGAAATAAACACACTTTCAATTCGAGAGTGGAGCTGGTTTGGTAGACTGGTACTTTATAAAATGCTAATCTTACCAAAAATCCTCTATAAATTTAGGAGAATACCAATATCACTACCTTGTTCTCTTCTTAAAAAACTACAAACCCAAGCCTCAACCTTTATATGGAAGAACTCAAGACCAAGAATTACAGCACACATCCTTAGTAAAAAGATACCAAACGGAGGCCTTGCTTTCCCAAACCTAACTGCATATCACAATACTACTCTTATAGCACAATCTATAGATTGGCTTAACAACAAAGATAAACCCAAAGCGTGGACACAAATAGAAGCAGATAACCTCCAGACCCCTGACTGGCCACAAATTATAGTAAACGCCAACAAATTCACAGACTTACCAAAAATGTGTATACCCACAACTAGAGCAACACTAGAAGCATGGAACCTACACCTTAAAGCTAACAGAGACCTGCCTAATATGGTTAAACATGACGTAAAACTAATATCCCTCAAACATTTCGCAGCACTAAGAAATATACATACGTGGACGGACAGAGGCATCACATCCTTCAAAGAGATAATCAAAGACAACAAGATGCTAGACTTTGAAGAAAAAAGATTTAAATTAATAAATAGAGACAAACACACCTACACTGCTTTAAAAATTCTATGGGAAAAATACCTCAATACAGAAATGTATTTACCTCACAACCTAACAAACCTATTAGATACATCTTCTAGTCGGCAAACAACTAAATATTTCAAAATGATATATGATCTTGCAAATAATGACACATCACAAGATAAACTATCATATCATCAAAAATGGGAAACAGATTTGAATAAACCATTGAGCATGTACCAATGGAGTAAAGCAATGCTCCTGTTCAAGAATGCTACCACCTGCACCAACCACAGAGAACAATATTTTAAGATAATATCTAGATGGTAGTATACACCAGTTAAGTTGCATAAATTCTATAACACATGTTCAAATATGTGTTGGAGGAATTGTAACCAATGTGGCACTCTCTTACATATTTTTTGGACGTGTCCAAAGTTAGGAAAGTTAAAAATGGACATACATGAACTAATCAAAATGATAGCAGGTAAAAACATCTTGCTCACCCCCGAAATAGCCTTACTGAACATAGGTATGGAAGCAAAAGATACATCAGTCCAAATACCCATTATGCATGTTCTCATTACCTATCGCACACTGTTAGCAAAACATTGGAAAACGGACATAATTCCTAAGGTTAGGGACATTATAGAAATGGTATCAAGAAACCACATAAACGAGCACATATATGCAACAATTAGAGGCAAAAAAGGTATTATGGAAAGGAAATGGAAGACATGGATGAATCACTTCCCAAAATAAAGATCCTAAATATATAGGATGTTGAGGACTGGCCGAAAACGACAGAACAACATATAACAAAACAACATACGACGCAACACCATATGACGTAAATATGGACTTTTAGTCGAGGAACGTTAAATAACTTTATTGATCTAGTCTTGCCATCTATCCTAGATCAATTATAAAACTTGATGAATATCAACATAACTGAGACTTATTGTATACAGAACTAACTATGATATACAGTACAGACCAAAAGTTTGGACACACCTTCTCATTCAAAGAATTTTCTTTATTTTCATGACTATGAAAATTGTAGATTCACACTGAAGGCATCAAAACTATGAATTAACACATGTGGAATTATATACATAACAAACAAGTGTGAAACAACTGAAAATATGTCATATTCTAGGTTCTTCAAAGTAGCCACCTTTTGCTTTGATTACTGCCTTGCACACTCTCGGCATTCTCTTGATGAGCTTCAAGAGGTAGTCCCCTGAAATGGTTTTCACTTTACAGGTGTGCCCTGTCAGGTTTAATAAGTGGGATTTCTTGCCTTATAAATGGGGTTGGGACCATCAGTTGCGTTGAGGAGAAGTCAGGTGGATACACAGCTGATAGTCCTACTGAATAGACTGTTAGAATTTGTATTATGGCAAGAAAAAAGCAGCTAAGTAAAGAAAAACGAGTGGCCATCATTCCTTTAAGAAATGAAGGTCAGTCAGTCAGCCGAAAAATTGGGAAAACTTTGAAAGTAAGGGCTATTTGACCATGAAGGAGAGTGATGGGGTGCTGCGCCAGATGACCTGGCCTCCACAGTCACCGGACCTAAACCCAATCGAGATGGTTTGGGGTGAGCTGGACCGCAGAGTGAAGGCAAAAGGGCCAACAAGTGCTAAGCATCTCTGGGTACTCCTTCAAGACTGTTGGAAGACCATTTCAGGGGACTACCTCTTGAAGCTCATCAAGAGAATGCCAAGAGTGTGCAAAGCAGTAATCAAAGCAAAAGGTGGCTACTTTAAAGAACCTAGAATATGACATATTTTCAGTTGTTTCACACTTGTTTGTTATGTATATAATTCCACATGTGTTAATTCATAGTTTTGATGCCTTCATAGTCATGAAAATAAAGAAAACTCTTTGAATGAGAAGGTGTGTCTAAACTTTTGGTCTGTACTGTATGTAAAATGTTACCTATAGATATTGTTGTAAATGCAACTTACTTGCTTTTATTGTTCTAGTATACATATATGCAAGATATGTTTTCTTTATCAATGATAAAAACACCAATAAAAAATTACTTTGATCTAAAAAAAGACAGGCTAGTCACAGAACGTTAGTTAAGAAGTTATTAGTGTGGTAAGATAAGGAGAGTCAGACATGTCCACCATGTAGCTGACAATATAGCCCCCTTGGCTATGGCCAGACTGAGGGAGATATCAAAAGCTACCTAGCACTGACCAAAGTAACTGTGGATATAGAGCAAGTCTAGTGGAGATAGCTGCAGTCTTAGCTTATGGACTGCACAGCATCCAGTGACTGGGAGAAGCCTCAAAGCACCATGACACGGTCTGACAACTAAGTGCAAAGTTGTGTGTTACCACATGCCTCTATGGACCATGTGGATCAGTTTCTGATGACAACCAGTACAAAGAATGGAGCAGATGATGGATGCCAGCCATTAGGGAGAACCACCCTAGAGGTTGCAGAAAACAAGTAAGAATTATATTATCCCCAGTACTTGGCTGTTATCAACTGGATCAGTTGCCCAGTGAGCACAGATAAAGGACTCTGATACCAGCTAAAGGAAGCCTGTTAGTACCACAATCTAAGCCTGTTAATAGAAATGGCAGCAGAAGTGAGATCTGAAGTCTAATGTTTTTTTTTTTTTTATGGATTATAACTACCTCTGCCCTACCAATGAACTTGTACATCGGCAACGTGCCATCCTCCAGGATCCGATCATGTCCTAGGTTTAGTTGGAATGCCGAGAGGTGTGGTGCGGCCTATATGTGTCACTGTGCTCCTACCTGGATACAGCGGGACCCTAGGCTTAGGCTGCGAACAATTAAAAGGGGGGATAGTTGAGGGATGAAGATTGAATAATTTGAGTCCAGACCTTATAAAGATCAACAAAAGTTCTGTTTGTGTCTGAATAGATTGTACTTGAAATAAAAATGTTCTAATTGGCCTGAGAAGTGACACTCTGTGGTCTCCTAGGACTCTGGTCTCTGTTGTCTTTCTCATTTTTTTTTTCATATTTTTCAAATTGTCTTTCTCTCTCCACTTTCAAGATTTAATGCAAAGAATAATCATAGAGTGACTCTGACATATATGGCTATAGGTAAGCATAAGGTTTAAAATCACAGTGCACCATCACATTTTTGCTTTTTAACTAGAGATGAGCGAATCGAAGCTGACAAAGTGGTAACAAATCGCATTTTTTCCTAAACTGTCTGCTGCACGTGTGAAGACATGGAGAAAGGAACTCTGGGAAGGCGGGATCACCCACAATGCCAATCATGCAGTCAATCAGCAGCCAGCCAGCCCTGTGATGTCATAGCCTTAACCCTTTTAGGACACAGCCTTATTTCACCTTAAGGACCAGGCCATTTTTTGCAAATCTGACCAGTGTCACTTTAAGTGGTGATAACTTTAAAACGCTTTGACTTATCCAAGCCATTCTGAGATTTTTTTTCCGTCACATATTGTACTTCATGACAGTGGTAAAATGAAGTAAAAAAAATAATTTTAAAAATGTTATTTATTAAAAAAAAAAAATTTACCAAAAATTTGTAAAAAATTGCAAAGTTTCAATTTCTCTACTTCTATAATACATAGTACCGTATTTTTCGCCCTATAAGACGCACTTTCCCCCCCCCCCCAAAAGTGGGGGGGAAATAGCAGTGCGTCTTATGGGGCGAATGCTGCTGATTTTGCCATATTTTCAATGATACACCCGCCGCGATGCCGCGCGGCGGGTGTATCAGCTGTGAGGGAGGAGGGGCTGTGGGCCGGCATCTGCATTTATAATGACAGCGGGGCCCGTGCAGTGACTGTATTCTACTACACGGGCCCCGCTCACTGTATAATCGTATCTGTATTCTGTAATAGTTAATTGTGTATATAATGTAATCGCATAATCAGCGCTACTTACAACTACAAGCGCTCGGTAGGTAGCAGAGAGGAGGGAGGAGGCAGGCCGGGAGGACGGGCGGGCGGCGCGTCACTCACTACGTCACGCGCCTGCGCCGCCCACTTTATGAATGAAGCAGGTGGCGTGGGTGCATGACGTAGTGACTCACGCTGCCAGCGCCCGTCCTCCCGGCCTGCCTCCTCCCTCCTCTCTGCTACCTACCGAGCGCTTGTAATTGTAAGTAGCGCTGATTATGCGATTACATTATATACACAATTAACTATTACAGAATACAGATACGATTATACAGTGAGCGGGGTCCGTGTAGTAGAATACAGTCACTGCACGGGCCCCGCTGTCATTATAAAAGCAGATGCGACCCCAACCCCTTGTATTGAGGGTCATTCACTACAGGGACACTGTTATGGAGGGGATCTGTGGATGACACATAGCATAAGATGCTATATATGGGTCATTCACAGATCCCCCCATAACAGTGTCATACACAGATCCCCATAACAGTGCCATCCAGATCCCCCATAAGTGTCACCCACAGATCCCCCATAAGTGTCACCCACAGATCCCCCATAAGTGTCACTCACAGATCCCCAATAAGTGTCACCCATAGATCCCCCATAAGTGTCACCCACAGATCCCCCATAAGTGTCATCCACAGATCCCCCATAACAGTTCGCCATCCACAGATCCCCCATAACAGTGTGCCATCCACAGACCACAATTAGTTCAAAACCCACCAAAAGCACACCTATTGGTTCAAAATATTTATTTTCTTATTTTGCTCCTCAAAAACCTAGGTGCGTCTTATGGGCCGGTGCGTCTTATAGGGCAAAAAATACGGTAATACCTCCAAAAATAGTTATTACTTTACATTAACCATATGTCTACTTCATGATTGGATCATTTTGGGAATGATATTTTATTTTTTGGGGACGTTACAAGGCTTAGAAGTTTAGAAGCAAATCTCAATTTTTAGGGACCAGTTCAGGTCTGAAGTCACTTTGCGAGGCTTACATAATAGAAACCACCCAAAAATGGGTGGTCTGTCACAGCCAGACAGCTGAGAAGCGCTCACAGGAGCTTCTCAGATCCTCCTCCTTGAATTTCTTTGTTTTGGTTTAGTTTCTCATCTCGTTAGTCTATCTCCGCTGTCATGCAGTTAGACTGATCGCTACCCTTTAAGTTTCTCCCCATAATGCAGTAGTGTGCGGCTGATACAACTTCCTGGAGTGTGTGTGCATGCTGTTCCCAGTTCCCAGTTCCCTGTTCCCAGTCGTCAGTCGTCATTCGTCTGCAAGATAAGTGCTGTTTATGTATTTATGATTTTGTCTTTTCTGGATCCAGGTGACCCTGACTCCCTCCGTGTCAGTGTAGGGAGTCGGTGGTCGTGTCCCTTCACTATTGTAGGGTCTTCAGGTAATAGATAGCCGAGGAACGTGGATATGCGGCCATCCACCTTTGGGGTGTTCGCATAGGCTGAGCAGTGAGGGAGAGCGGCAGGTCTATTGCAGGGGTCTCCCTTTGTTCCTTAGTTGTTGATCCAGAGAGACATTGTTTATATGGTATTGTCTTGTTTCCTGTACACCATCCGTGACATTATCAGCCGCCAAAACCGTCTCAAGCATGGATCCGGTTTCACTTTTGGCTGAACGCTTTCAAGGTCTTTCTTTGGAGGTAGCTGATCTCCGTAAGACTTTTTCTCAGTTTCAAGTGACCGGTTCAGCTTGCGTTCATGGAGTTTGTGCTGAGCCTAAGATCTCGCTCCCGGATACGTTCTCCGGGGGTAGTGAGAATTTTGTGCGTTTTAGAGAGGCTTGCAAACTCCATTTTCGCCTTCTTCCCCATTCTTCTGGTGATGAAGAACGGAGGGTGGGGATCATTATATCGCTGCTCAGGGGTAACGCTCAGTCCTGGGCCTTTTCGCTGCCGGAGGGGGCACGGCCCCTTCGTTCAGTGGATGAATTCTTTTTAGCCCTGGGTCAGATATATGATGATCCGGATCGTATTGCTCTGGCTGAGTCTAGACTACGTCTGTTATGCCAGGGTAAACAATCCGCAGAGATATACTGTTCAGAATTTCAGAGATGGGCAGCAGATACGGGTTGGAATGATGCTGCACTCCGAAGTCAATTTTGCTATGGTCTTTCAGAGGGATTGAAAGATACATTTGCCTTTCATGAAAGACCTACCTCCTTGGATTCTGCTATGTCTCAGGCTGTTCGTATTGACAGGCGTCTTAGAGAGAGAGGAGAGATCTCTCCTTCCTGTCATACTCAGTCCCGGGACAGTGCAGCGGTCTCATTCTGTGCACAGGGGTCTCAGTCGCTGTCAGCCCCTTCTGAGCAGGAGTCCATGCAGCTGGGGTTGATTGCCTCTGACAATAGAAGATTCAGCCCGCAGGAGAGGGTTTGTTTTTGTTGTGGAGGTATAAATCATCTGGCAAATGTTTGTCCCTCTAGGAGATTCAGGCAGTTTTCTGGGAGTAATAAAGAGACAAAAAGGAAAAAATCTTTTAAAAATGTTCCGTCTGTTACTATTGGCAGGGTTGAGGCGGAAATTGAAGGTTTTCCGTTTGCTTGTAGTTCCCGTTTTGTCCTGCCTGCTAGGGTGGCGCTAGAGAGCAAGAGCATTTTTTGTGAGATTTTTGTGGATAGTGGAGCAGCTGTCAACCTCATTGATAATCAATTTGCAATAACTCATGGTTTCCAGGTATGCACTTTGGGAAAGGATATTCCTGTTTTTGCTATTGATTCAGCTCCACTTTCTCAGAAATCATTAAAGGGCATAGTTCACAATATCCGTTTAATTGTGAGTGATGCTCATGTTGAGGATGTGTCATGTTTCGTCCTTAGCGGTTTGCCTACTCCTCTAGTGTTGGGGCTACCCTGGCTCACTAAACATAACCCCACCATTGATTGGCAAGCGAGGCAAATAAATGGTTGGAGTAACTTTTGCAGAGAGAATTGCCTCATAACATCTGTTTCTGAGGTTTCTACTAAGACTGTACCACCTTTCCTCTGTGAATTTTTGGATGTCTTCTCTGAGAGTGGAGTTCAGGGTTTACCTCCGCACAGGGAGTATGATTGCCCTATTAATCTCATCCAAGGCGCCAAGCTGCCTAAATCTCGTTTATACAATCTCTCCCAACCTGAGAGGGTCGCTATGCGGGCTTATATCTCTGAGAGTCTGAGAAAAGGACACATACGACCCTCGAAGTCACCTGTTGCCGCTGGTTTTTTCTTTGTTAAGAAAAAAGATGGTTCTTTAAGACCTTGTCTGGATTTCAGGGAGCTGAACAGTATCACTATTCGTGATCTTTATCCGCTTCCTCTGAATCCGGACCTGTTTAACCAGGTTGTTGGGGCTAAAGTCTTTTCCAAATTAGACCTAAGAGGGGCATACAACCTGGTTAGGGTCAGAGAAGGAGACGAATGGAAGACGGCTTTCAATACCCCTGAGGGCCATTTTGAGAATTTGGTTATGCCTTTTGGTTTGATGAATGCCCCAGCCGTTTTTCAGCATTTCGTCAACAGCATTTTTTATCATTTAATGGGAAAATTTGTATTAGTGTATTTGGATGACATTTTGATTTTTTCTCCTGATTTCAAGACTCATAAGGAACACTTACGTCAGGTCTTGCTCATCCTGCGGGAGAATAAATTATACGCGAAACTGGAAAAATGTGTGTTTGCGGTTCCAGAAATCCAATTTCTGGGGTTTCTTGTCTCCGCTTCTGGTTTTCGCATGGACCCCGAGAAGGTCCGTCCTGTGCTTGAGTGGGAGCTTCCTGAGAATCAGAAGGCGCTGATGCGTTTTTTGGGCTTTGCCAATTATTACAGGAAATTTATTTTGAATTATTCCTCTGTTGTTAAACCACTCACTGATATGACCAGAAAGGGGGTAGATTTTTCTTCCTGGTCGGTAGAGGCGCGTAAGGCTTTTTCTAATATCAAGGAGAGTTTTGCTTCCGCTCCCATCCTTGTACAACCTGATATTTCGTTACCCTTTATAGTTGAGGTTGATGCTTCTGAGGTAGGGGTGGGTGCGGTCTTGTCTCAGGGTTCCTCTCCTGCCAAATGGCAACCGTGTGCCTTTTTCTCAAAGAAACTCTCCTTCGCAGAGAGAAATTATGATGTGGGAGATAGGGAATTGTTGGCCATCAAGTTGGCTTTTGAGGAATTGCGCCATTGGCTAGAGGGAGCCAGACACCCTATTACCGTGTTTACTGACCATAAAAATCTGGCCTACTTGGAGTCAGCCAAGCGTCTGAACCCGAGACAGGCCAGATGGTCTTTGTTCTTTTCAAGGTTTAATTTTGTTGTTACGTTCCGCCCTGGGGTTAAGAATGTGAAGGCAGATGCCCTGTCACGTTGTTTTCCGGGAGGTGGGAATTTTGAAGACCCGGGTACCATTTTGGCTGAAGGTGTGGTGGTCTCTGCTCTTTTTCCTGAATTGGAGGCAGAGGTGCAGGCAGCCCAGTCAGAAGCTCCTGAT
The DNA here is from genome assembly GCF_905171765.1 of Bufo bufo. NCBI lineage: Eukaryota > Metazoa > Chordata > Amphibia > Anura > Bufonidae > Bufo > Bufo bufo. The sequence goes on along the minus strand of NC_053390.1, from coordinate 823,238,426 downwards.
CTTTGTCCTCCTGGGAGGTTGTTTGTGCCTCTCGCTTTGAGACACAAGATTTTTAAAGAACACCACGACACGGTCCTTGCTGGGCACCCGGGGGCAAGAGCCACACTGGATCTCATCGCTCGGAGATTCTGGTGGCCTGCGCTTCGTAAGTCAGTTGAGGGTTTTGTGGCAGCTTGCGAGACTTGCGCTCGTGCCAAGGTCCCTCATTCACGGCCATCAGGTCCTCTCCTTCCTTTGCCCATTCCTTCCCGTCCTTGGACACATCTGTCCATGGACTTTATAACGGACTTGCCTCGTTCCTCGGGGAAGTCCGTGATTCTGGTGGTGGTGGACCGTTTTAGCAAAATGGTGCATTTTATCCCTTTTCCTGGTTTGCCCAATGCTAAGACGCTGGCGCAGGCATTTATTGACCACATTGTCAAATTGCATGGGATTCCTTCAGACATAGTCTCTGATAGGGGCACACAGTTTGTTTCCAGATTCTGGAAGGCTTTCTGTTCTCGCTTGGGGGTTCGGTTGTCATTCTCTTCTGCTTTCCATCCGCAGTCGAATGGCCAGACAGAGCGCGTCAATCAGAATCTGGAGACATATCTGCGCTGTTTTGTGGTGGAGAATCAGGAGGATTGGTGTTCTTTTTTGTCCCTTGCTGAGTTTGCTTTAAATAACCGTCGTCAGAAGTCCTCTGATAAGTCACCATTTTTTGGTGCATATGGGTTCCATCCGCAGTTTGGGACTTTCTCGGGAGAGGGCTCTTCTGGTTTGCCTGATGAGGACAGATTCTCCTCGTCTTTGTCATCTATTTGGCAAAAGATTCAGGATAATCTAAAGAGCATGAGGGAGAGATATAAGCGTGTGGCGGATAAGAGACGTGTGCCTGGTCCGGACCTGAATGTTGGTGATCTGGTGTGGTTGTCTACCAAGAATATCAAATTGAAGGTTCCCTCCTGGAAGTTGGGTCCTAGGTTTATTGGGCCTTACAAGATCCTGTCTGTCATCAATCCTGTTGCCTACCGTCTTGATCTTCCTCAGACTTGGAAGATCCATAATGTTTTTCATAAGTCCTTATTGAAACCTTATGTTCAACCTATTGTACCCTCGCCTTTGCCTCCTCCTCCGATTATGGTTGATGGAAATCTTGAATTTCAGGTCTCTAGGATTGTGGATTCTCGTCTTGTCCGCGGTTCCCTCCAGTACCTCGTTCATTGGGAGGTTTATGGTCCTGAGGAGAGGATGTGGGTCCCAGTGACGGACATTAAGGCCTCTCGTCTCATCAGGGCTTTCCATAGGTCCCATCCTGAGAAGGTGGGCCCTGAGTGTCCGGAGTCCACTCCTAGAGGGAGGGGTACTGTCACAGCCAGACAGCTGAGAAGCGCTCACAGGAGCTTCTCAGATCCTCCTCCTTGAATTTCTTTGTTTTGGTTTAGTTTCTCATCTCGTTAGTCTATCTCAGCTGTCATGCAGTTAGACTGATCGCTACCCTTTAAGTTCCTCCCCATAATGCAGTAGTGTGCGGCTGATACAACTTCCTGGAGTGTGTGTGCATGCTGTTCCCAGTTCCCAGTTCCCTGTTCCCAGTCGTCAGTCGTCATTCGTCTGCAAGATAAGTGCTGTTTATGTATTTATGATTTTGTCTTTTCTGGATCCAGGTGACCCTGACTCCCTCCGTGTCAGTGTAGGGAGCCGGTGGTCGTGTCCCTTCACTATTGTAGGGTCTTCAGGTAATAGATAGCCGAGGAACGTGCATATGCGGCCATCCACCTTTGGGGTGTTCGCATAGGCTGAGCAGTGAGGGAGAGCGGCAGGTCTATTACAGGGGTCTCCCTTTGTTCCTTAGTTGTGGATCCAGAGAGACATTGTTTATATGGTATTGTCTTGTTTCCTGTACACCATCCGTGACACCACCCCATTCTAGAAACTACACTACTCAAGCTATTCAAAACTGATTTTACAAACGTAGTTAACCCTTTAGGTGTTCCACAAAAGTTAATGGCGAATGGAGATAAAATTTCAGAATTTAGATTTTTGGGGAAATTTTCAATTTTAATCCATTTTTTCCAGTAACAAAGCAAGGGTTAACAGCCAAACAAAACTCAATATTTATTGTCCCGATTTTGTAGTTTGCAGAAACACCCTATATGTGGCCGTAAACTACTGTACGGGCACACAGTAGGGCGTAGAGGGAAAGGTGCGCCATATGGTTTTTGGAAGGCAGATTTTGCTGGACTGTTTTTTTGACACCATGTCCCATTTGAAGCCCCCCTGATGCACCCCTAGAGTAGAAACTCCATAAAAGTGACACCAACTATTAAACTACACCCCTCAAGGAATTCAAAACTGATTTTACGAACTTTGTTAACCCTTTAGGTGTTGCACAAGAGTTATTGGCAAATGGGGATGAAATTAGTGAATTTCATTTTTTTGCAAATTTTCAATTTTAACCCATTTTTTTCACTAACAAAGCAAGGGTTAACAGCCAAACAAGACTGTATCTTTATTGCCCTGACTCTGCCGTTTACAGAAACACCCCATATGTGGTCGTACACTACTGTACGGCCACACGGCGGGGCGTAGAGGGAAAGGAGCGCCGTGTGGTTTTTGGAGGGCTGATTTTTATGGACTGGTTTATTTACACCGTGTCCTGTTTCAACCCCCCTAATGCACCCCTGGAGTAGAAACTCCCTAAAAGTGACCCCATTTTGGAAACGACGGGATAAGGTGGCGGTTTTGTTGGGACTATTTTTAGGGTGCATATGATTTTTGGTTGCTCTATATTACATTTTTGTGAGGTAGGGTTACCAAAAATTGAAATTCTGAAAAACTGTTGAGGAACACCTAAAGGGTTAATAAAGTTTGTAAAATCAGTTTTGAATACCTTGAGGGGTGTAGTTTCTTAGATGGGGTCACTTTTAGGGAGTTTCTACTCTAGGGGTGCATCAGGGGTGCTTCAAAAGGGACATGGTGTCAATAAAAAAAGCCATCAAAATCGGCCTTCCAGAAACCATGTCGGTCCTTTCCTTTTGCTCCCTGCCTTTACAGCAGTTTACAACCACAAATCTGGCGTTTCTGTAAACTGCAGTTTCAGTGTAATAAATATTAAGTTTTGTTTGGTTGATAACCCTTGCTTTGTTACCGGAAAAAACGTATTGAAAGTGCCAAAAATAGCTGTTTTGGCAACGTTTTAAAAAAATTTTTTGGACGGGGTATTTTTATAGAGGAGATTCTTACGGATGCAGCAATATCGAATAGGTCTACTTTTTTTTATTTTTTAGGTGTTAGACTATATTATCCTTTTTGATACAAAAATTTTTTGTATCTCTAAAGTCTGAGTCATTAGTTTTTTTTCTTTTTTTTTGCCGATTATCTTATGTAGGGGTTCATTTTTTGCGGGATGAGAGGATTGTTTTTTTTGGCACTATTTTGGGGGCTATATGACTTTTTGATCGCTTGCTATTAAACTTTTTGTTATGTAAGGTGACAAAAAAAGTACTTTTTTTGCACGTTGTTTTTATTTTTTTGTACCGTGTTAATCTGGGGGGTTAGGTCATGGGGTATTTTTATAGAGGAGATTCTTACGGACGCGGCTATACCTAAAAAGTCTACTTTTTTACAATTATTTAGGTTTTAGACTAAATTATCCTTTTTGATACAAAAAAAATGTTTTTGTATCTCTAAAGTCTAAGAGTCCTTTTTATTAGTTTTTTAGCCGATTATCTTATGTAGGGGCTCATTATTTGCGGGATGAGAGGATGGTTTTATTGGCACTATTTTGGGGGCTATTTGACTTTTTGATCGCTTGCTATTAAACTTTTTATTATGTAAGGTGACAAAAATTTATTTTTTTTTGCACCATTTTTTTTATTTTGGAGCGTTTTAATCTGGGGGTTTAGGTCATGGGATATTTCTATAGAGGAGATTATTACCGACACAGAGATACCTAATTTGTATACTTGTCACATTGAGTAGTGGTGTCCTTCCGTATCCTCCTCCTGTGACACACTCTGCACCTTTTTTGGGTCCGTCCCTTCTTTCCAGTATGGGGGACCACACCTGGAAAGTGTTGGCCATGGACGATCCGGGTGCCTCCAGTTCCCGAGGTACTCCGGCCTGCTCTTTTCCGGTCTGAAAAGATCAGGGGCTTGAGGACTGCCTCATAGAACTGAAGGAATGTCCCTGTGTTGCCAGCGCTCCGGGACAGAACAAAAGAGTTGTACAAGGCAACCTGTACCAAGTAGACCGCAACTTTTTTGTACCATGCCCGGGTTTTGCGCATGGCATTATATGGCTTGAGGACTTGATTAGAGAGATCAACTCCTCCCATATACCGATTGTAGTCGACGATACAATCGGGCTCGAGGACCGTTGCCGTGGTACCTCGCACAGTGACAGGGGTGATGCCGTTACCATGAATTGTGGACAGTACAAGGACATCCCTCTTGTCCTTTTATCTTACCAGCAACAGGTTTCCAGTGGTAAGGGCACGGGTCTCACCCCTGGGGATAGGTACCTGGAGGGGGTGGGCAGGGAGGCCGCGTTGATTTTTCCGCACGGTCCCACAAGCGTACGTGGGTGTGCGATGCGCTAACAGTGGCTGGACGCTAAGAGTGTCGGCCACAGTCAGCGTACGCACACAAAAAAAAAAAGTTGTGGGGGGGGGGGCAGGGGGGCAAGCGACAGCACCCCTGGGGGGTCTAGGGTCACACAGCTGTGCTGTGGACCCCAGACACCCTACTTAGGGTGATGCAATCAAACTTTTTTTCCCACTAACTTTTCATTTTATATCCCTGCCTAGCCCAACCTTTTCCTAGCCTTTCCCTAATTACCTGGCTGATCAGATCGGGGGTGCTAGGTCACAGATCGGGTCCTGGGGGCAAGGATGGGTGCTGGGGCACAGATGGGGTGATGCTGGCTCAGATCCACATGTGCACTGCAGCGATCCTCTCTCCTCCGCTCCGGGACACAAAAGGAGGAGGAGAGGAGCGATGCCAAGATTTGAATCTCCCGCCCGCCCGCCCACCTACCAATCAGAGGCAATCCTGAGAGGTGATGTCACATTACCTCTCAGGATCGCAGGATGGTGATTGGTGGGGTAAAATCACACCAACGATCACCATCCTGTTCCGGGTTATCGGGTCCTCAGAGACCCGAATAACCCGGAAACGCAGCAAACCGCAGGTCTGAATTGACCTGCGGTTTGCTGCGATCGCCGACATGGGGGGGTCACAGGACCCCCCGGCGCATCTAGCCAAGGTGCCTGCTCAATGATTTGAGCAGGCACCGGGTTCCGATCACCGCCCTCCGGCGGTGATCAGAACTATACATGACAGACCGGAACGTCATGTGTCCTGAAGAGGTTAAAAATAGCGTCAGCCATCTTAGATTCTTACTTAGTGCAGGGAAAGATGTCTGCAGGCGCTAGGGACAAAGCTAGAAAAAACGTAATTGTGCTAAAAAAAACGATTTATAAGTGCAGGGCAAGATTATTCATGGTGTAGGGAAAGGATAGGGAGGAATCATTCCACAGCATTTATGTAGAACAGGGTTCTTTCAGTAGGGGAGGTTACAGCCTGCGTAATAGGGACAATTCTATTACACCTTGCTGCACCGACTGGGGATCCAAATTGCCATTATACAGCTCTGTAATTCCAGCAAACCATTCTTGTCATTGGGGTGCAAGTGCTGTCTGAAACAGGCATTAACAGGGTTTATTACAAGGAAATATTTTTATGTTTTATTTGCATTTGTGCAGTGATATGCATTTTTTTGGCTTGTATTAGTGGGATAAAAGGGCTTATTAGCCATTGTGTGGTGAAGTGAGAAAAGTACAGACTTTTTTGTTGTGTATTAGTGGCAAAAGAAAAATATATTTGCCGTTCAGCGGTCCAGTTATATGTTCTAAAGCCCTTTTTACCGTGAATTAGTGGCAAAAGTAAAATATATTTGCCGTTCAGTGCTGCAGTTATATGTTCTAAAGCCCTTTTGTGTGTTTATTAGTGGGGGAAAAAGGGCTTATTAGCCGTTTTGTGGTGAATTGAGAAAATTACGGACTTTTTCTGGGGTGTTTTTAATTTCCTTTTGATTTATTTATTTGATCTAACAGTATGTCAGACAGAGAAGTGTCGGGCTCTGCACAGGGGACTGGCAGAGGGCTAAATGTTTCTGGCGCAGGCAGAGGTCACAGCAGAGTAAGGGGCCATGGCAGCAGGGGTCACTTCAAGAGGTCTGAGCTCCCAGTGTCATCTAGCAGTCGTGTCTTGACCAGCAACCTATCGGTTCTTGAATGGTTGACTTGATCTTCGACTTAGTTGCAAGTGACATCAGACACCCCCCAGCCAAGAGTCAGTAGGTTCGTCAGACACAACCCTTAGTTGGCATGGCCCGGGAGCAGGCCCTGTGCCCTCAACTGTCCTCAACCTGCCTCTGTCCTTTTCTGTTCCCTCAGCCAGAGAGGTATTGTATGCTGTGGGCTCAGCTCCACTATGCAGTGAGGAAGAGCTACTAGAAGACAGTCAGCAGCTACTGGCAAGCAAAGATGTGGAGGAGACATCCGCTGCTTCCTCCACTAGGCGGGCAAGTAGTGATGAGTAGAGTTCAGCGAACACCTGGATGTTCGGGTTCGAGAAGTTCGGCCGAACTTCCCGGAAATGTTCGGGTTCGGGATCCGAACCCGATCCGAACTTCATCCCGTACCCGAACCCCATTGAAGTCAATGGGGACCCGAACTTTTGGGCACTAAAAAGGCTGTAAAACAGCCCAGGAAAGAGCTAGAGGGCTGCAAAAGGCAGCAACATGTAGGTAAATCCCCTGCAAACAAATGTGGATAGGGAAATGAATTAAAATAAAAATTAAAAAAATTAAAATTAACCAATATCAATTGGACAGAGGTCCCATAGCAGAGAATCTGGCTTCACGTCAGCAGAGAATCAGTCTCTTCATGCCATAGCAGAGTATCTGGCTTCATGTCAGCAGAGAATCAGTCTCTTCATGCCATAGCAGAGAATCTGGCTTCATGTCAGCACAGAATCAGTCTTCATGTCATAGCAGAGAATCAGGCTTCACGTCACCCACCACTGGAACAGGCCACTGTCACACATTTAGGCCCCGGCATCCAGACAGAGGAGAGAGGTCCCGTAACAGAGAATCTGGCCTTATGTCAGCACAGAATCAGTCTTCATGTCATAGCAGAGAATCAGGCTTCACGTCACCCACCACTGGAACAGGCCACTGTCACATGTTTAGGCCCAGGCACCCAGGCAGAGGAGAGAGGTCCCGTAACAGAGAATCTGGCTTCATGTCAGCACAGAATCAGTCTTCATGTCATAGCAGAAAATCAGGCTTCACGTCACCGACCACTGGAACAGGCCACTGTCAAATATTTAGGCCCCGCCACCCAGACAGAGGAGAGAGGTCCCGTAACAGAGAATCTGGCCTTATGTCAGCACAAAATCAGTCTTCATGTCATAGCAGAGAATCAGGCTTCACGTCACCCACCACTGGAACAGGCCACTGTCACATATTTAGGCCCAGGCACCCAGGCAGAGGAGAGAGGTCCCGTAACAGAGAATCTGGATTTATGTCAGCACAGAATCAGTCTTCATGTCATAGCAGAGAATCAGGCTTCACGTCACCCACCACTGGAACAGGCCACTGTCACATATTTAGGCCCAGGCACCCAGGCAGAGGAGAGAGGTCCCGTAACAGAGAATCTGGCCTTATGTCAGCACAGAATCAGTCTTCATGTCATAGCAGAGAATCAGGCTTCACGTCACCCACCACTGGAACAGGCCACTGTCACACATTTAGGCCCCGGCACCCAGACAGAGGAGAGAGGTCCCGTAACAGAGAATCTGGCCTTATGTCAGCGCAGAATCAGTCTTCATGTCATAGCAGAGAATCAGGCTTCACGTCACCCACCACTGGAACAGGCCACTGTCACATATTTAGGCCCCGGCACCCAGACAGAGGAGAGAGGTCCCGTAACAGTAAATCTGGCCTTATGTCAGCACAGAATCAGTCTTCATGTGATAGCAGAGAATCAGGCTTCACGTCACCCACCACTGGAACAGGCCACTGTCACATATTTAGGCCCAGGCACCCAGGCAGAGGAGAGAGGTCCCGTAACAGAGAATCTGGATTTATATCAGCACAGAATCAGTCTTCATGTCATAGCAGAGAATCAGGCTTCACGTCACCCACCACTGGAACAGGCCACTGTCACACATTTAGACCCCGGCACCCAGACAGAGGAGAGAGGTCCCGTAACAGAGAATCTGGCCTTATGTCAGCGCAGAATCAGTCTTCATGTCATAGCAGAGAATCAGGCTTCACGTCACCCACCACTGGAACAGGCCACTGTCACATATTTAGGCCCCGGCACCCAGACAGAGGAGAGAGGTCCCGTAACAGTAAATCTGGCCTTATGTCAGCACAGAATTAGTCTTCATGTCATAGCAGAGAATCAAGCTTCACGTCACCCACCACTGGAACAGGCCACTGTCACATATTTAGGCCCAGGCACCCAGGCAGAGGAGAGAGGTCCCGTAACAGAGAATCTGGCCTTATGTCAGCACAGAATCAGTCTTCATGTCATAGCAGAGAATCAGGCTTCACGTCACCCACCACTGGAACAGGCTACTGTTACACATTTAGGCCCTGGCACCCAGACAGAGGACAGAGGTCCCGTAACAGAGAATCTGGCTTCATGTCAGCACAGAATCAGTCTTCATGTCATAGCAGAGAATCAGGCTTCACGTCACCCACCACTGGAACAGGCCACTGTCACATATTTAGGCCCAGGCACCCAGGCAGAGGAGAGAGGTCCCGTAACAGAGAATCTGGCTTCATGTCAGCACAGAATCAGTCTTCATGTCATAGCAGAGAATCAGGCTTCACGTCACCCACCACTGGAACAGGCCACTGTCACATATTTAGGCCCAGGCACCCAGGCAGAGGAGAGAGGTCCCGTAACAGAGAATCTGGCCTTATGTCAGCACAGAATCAGTCTTCATATCATAGCAGAGAATCAGGCTTCACGTCACCCACCACTGGAACAGGCCACTGTCACACATTTAGGCCCCGGCACCCAGACAAAGGAGAGGTTCATTCAACTTTGGGTTGCCCCTCAATATAATGGTAAAATGAAAATAAAAATAGGATTGAATGAGGAAGTGCCCTGGAGTAGAATAATATATTGTTAAGGGGAGGTAGTTAATATCTAATCTGCACAAGGGATGGACAGGTCCTGTGTGATCCATGCCTGGTTCATTTTTATGAACGTCAGATTGTCCACATTGGCTGTAGACAGGCGGCTGCGTTTGTCTGTAATGACGCCCCCTGCCGTGTTAAATACACGTTCAGACAAAACGCTGGCCGCCGGGCAGGCCAGCACCTCCAAGGCATAAAAGGCTAGCTCTGGCCACGTGGACAATTTGGAGACCCAGAAGTTGAATGGGGCCGAACCATCAGTCAGTACGTGGAGGGGTGTGGACAGGTATTGTTCCACCATGTTAGTGAAATGTTGCCTCCTGCTAACACGTTCCGTATCAGGTGGTGGTGCAGTTAGCTGTGGCGTGGTGACAAAACTTTTCCACATCTCTGCCATGCTAACCCTGCCCTCAGAGGAGCTGGCCTTGACACAGCTGCGTTGGCGACCTCTTGCTCCTCCTCTGCCTTCGCCTTGGGCTTCCACTGGTTCCCCTGTGACATTTGGGAATGCTCTCAGTAGCGCGTCTACCAACGTGCGCTTGTACTCGCGCATCTTCCTATCACGCTCCAGTGTAGGAAGTAAGGTGGGCACATTGTCTTTGTACCGGGGATCCAGCAGGGTGGCAACCCAGTAGTCCGCACACGTTAAAATGTGGGCAACTCTGCTGTCGTTGCACAGGCACTGCAGCATGTAGTCGCTCATGTGTGCCAGGCTGCCCAGAGGTAAGGACAAGCTTTCCTCTGTGGGAGGCGTATCGTCATCGTCCTGTGTTTCCCCCCAGCCATGCACCAGTGATGGGCCCGAGCTGCTTTGGGTGCCACCCCGCTGTGAACATGCTTCATCCTCATCCTCCTCCACCTCCTCTTTATCCTCGTCCTCCTCGTCCTCCAGTAGTGGGCCCTGTCTGGCCACATTTGTACCTGGCCTCTGGTGTTGCAAAAAACCTCCCTCTGAGTCACTTCGAAGAGACTGGCCTGAAAGTGCTAAAAATGACCCCTCTTCCTCCTCTTCCTCCTGGGCCACCTCCTCTTCCATCATCGTTCTAAGTGTTTTCTCAAGGAGACATAGAAGTGGTATTGTAACGCTGATAACGGCGTCATCGCCACTGGCCATGTTGGTGGAGTACTCGAAACAGCGCAACAGGGCACACAGGTCTCGCATGGAGGCCCAGTCATTGGTGGTGAAGTGGTGCTGTTCCGCAGTGTGACTGACCCGTGCGTGCAGCAGCTGAAACTCCACTATGGCCTGCTACTGCTCGCACAGTCTGTCCAGCATGTGCAAGGTGGAGTTCCACCTGGTGGGCACATCGCATATGAGGCGGTGAGCGGGAAGGCCGAAGTTACGCTGTAGCGCAGACAGGCGTGCAGCAGCAGGGTGTGAACGCCGGAAGCGAGAACAGACGGCCCGCACTTTATGCAGCAGCTCTGACATGTCGGGGTAGTTGCGAATGAACTTCTGCACCACCAAATTCAGCACATGCGCCAGGCAAGGGATGTGCGTCAAACCGGCTAGTCCCAGAGCTGCAACGAAATTTCGCCCATTATCGCACACCACCATGCCGGGCTTGAGGCTCACCGGCAGCAACCACTCGTCGGTCTGTTGTTCTATACCCCGCCACAACTCCTGTGCGGTATGGGGCCTGTCCCCCAAACATATGAGTTTCAGAACGGCCTGCTGACGTTTACCCCAGGCTGTGCTGAAGTTGGTGGTGAAGGTGTGTGGCTGACTGGATGAGCAGGTGGATGAAGAGGAGGTGGAAGCTGACTTGGTTGTGCAGGGAAGGCACGGCTCTCTTGGAGAAGTAGTGGCGGCTGGGAACAACATACTGTGGGACAGCAAGCGACATGAGCTGTTTGAAGCTGTCTGTGTCCACCAGCCTAAATGACAGCATTTCATAGGCCAGTAGTTTAGAAATGCTGGCATTCAGGGCCAGGGATCGAGGGTGGCTAGGTGGGAATTTACGCTTTCTCTCAAATGTTTGTGAGATGGAGAGCTGAACGCTGCCGTGTGACATGGTTGAGATGCTTGGTGACGCAAGTGGTGGTGTTGGTGGTACATCCCATGTTTGCTGGGCGGCAGTTGCCAACGTTCCTCCAGAGGCGGAGGAAGAGGCCGAGGCGGAGGCAGCAGCAGAAGAGGCCGAGGCGGCAGCAGCAGAAGAGGTAGCAGGGGGAGCCTGAGTGACTTCTTTTTTTTTTTTTTTTTTTTTTTAATTTTTATTGAAAATTAAATCATTACATATGTATAGTATAAAGAAATATATACTAAAGTCATATGAAGACATATGCATAACATTACATAACAATTGATGTGACAGGGTTTTACAACTATTCCATAGGATGTAAAGTACCAAAAAGCATATAGATTCTTATCAGTATTTAGAGTACACATACGGTTTGTATTAGTGAGCATTTCCACAAAATAGATTTAATCCAGATTAACTTCAGATTGATTTGCCCCTGACGTGTTTATGTCTCTATATGCAAATCATTTTTTCCATTGGGCTTTAAATAAATGTATTTTCCTACCTTCCCATGCAGCGATTTCTTCAAATCTACATAGCTGGTCTATCTTGCCTATCCATTGCGTTATGGAAGGAACTTCCTCTGATAACCTAAATTTGGGTATCAGTAAGCGTGCGGCACTTAGCATAGTTTGAGATAATTTAGTCAGTGTTAGTTTTGTTGTAGATGGGGGTGAGCCCAGTAATGCTAGTTGAGGAGAAATAGGGATGTTTACTTCGCAAATTATGTTTATTTTGGAGAAAATTTGCTTCCACCATTTTTGCAGTATTGGGCACGTCCACCATATATGGAAGAATGTTCCCTTTTCATTATTACAACGCCAGCACATACTCGTGTTATTGGGATTGTAGCGATAAGTGACTTCTGGAGTCTTATACCATCTTGTTAATATCTTATATCCATTTTCTTGGGTACGTATGCACCTAGATGATTTATGTGGTATTAATAATAGCTTTGAGATCTCGGCTTGGGTGAAATTACATTCTAGATCTCTTTCCCAGTAACCTATAAATGCTGGTTTGGTCATTGATACTGGTGTACTTAATTTTTTATAAATTTGGGAGATTAGTTTAGTATGTTTAGACTGGTCGTAGAGAATACCTTCAAACCAAGTCAGGGGGCGTAATAAGTCGTTTAAAGTGATATTTTTAGATATAAAGGACCTTATGAAAGATAATAGGAAGGGAAATTGTTTGCATTCTGGGAAGATTATTAATATATCTTTCTTATTCAAAACTTCTCCGTTTACGTCAAAGAGTGCGCCAAGAGACAAAGTGGAGTTACGGACTGAAATCGGTAGGCAATCTCTTAGTGTAGGCGTGGCAAAGGCCACTATATCTTTTACTTGTATCAATGGTGAAGGCAGTGGAATTGCGTATTGTGATTGTTGGAGTCATTTCCATGTCTCAATCGTTGATTTGATTAAAGGGTTAAGGGGTTTGTCGAGGGGTGGAAAATTTTTTGCTCCCACTAGGAGACCCGAGGGAAACGAACCCAGGTCGCCCTGCTCCATAGAGACCCAGGGTTTAGAGCTTGGATATGTCATCCAATCTACTAATCTAGATAATGTCACAGCTCTCCCATACAGTTCTGGGTTAGGTAATCCTATACCTCCGTTGGCCTTAGGTCTGCAAAGAACAGAACGAGCTAGTCGCGCCCTTTTCCCGGCCCAAATAAATGTGCTAATATGTCGCTTAAGTTTAGTGTAGTATGTTTTGGGAACTGGGATCGGTAAAACTTGCTGCAAATAGGTTAATCTTGGTAAGACCAGTGAGGTTACCATATTTTTCCTTCCAAACCTTGATAACATTGGATTCTTAAACCCATCTAGTTGGTCAGAGATAGACTGAAGGAGAGGAGGGTAGTTAAGTCTAAAAAGAGAGGACGGGTCCGGGCTGATTTTGACTCCTAGATATGTAATATATGGAGCGTCCCAGTTGAAAGGGGAGCTTGCCCTCAATGTCTCTCTCATTAAGTTTGGAAGTTCTATACTGATGATGTGAGATTTGCTCATATTGATTTTGAAGTTAGAATAAGAGCTAAATTGTTCCAATATCTTATATATCAAGGGTAAAGCTATGGTTGGATTAGTATTCATAATTAGTAAATCGTCTGCGAAGGCAGCTACCTTATGTTCCAATTGGTTTATCTTTATGCCCTCAATCCCTTTTTCCAATCTAATGGCTTGGAGCAGTGTTTCCATTATAAGCACAAATAGCAGGGGTGAAAGTGGACATCCCTGTCTGGTACCATTTCTGATGTTAAAAGAAGGGGACAGAGTATCATTAATAATGATGGATGCTGATGCATGGGTATACAGGGAGAAAATAGCATTAATATATGAATCAGGGATTTTAATAGTTCTAAGAACTTCTCTCATATATTCCCAACTTACCCTGTCGAAAGCTTTTTCTGCATCCGTGGTAAGGGGAACCAGAGATTTTTTAGACTTTTTTGCAAAATAGATTGCATTTAATACCTTTGCGGTATTATCCCTGCCCTCCCTACCACGGACAAAGCCCACTTGGTCATTTTTGATTAGATATGGAAAGAGAGAGGACAGACGTGAGGCTAACATTTTGGCTAATAACTTCAGGTCTAGATTCAACAGGGAAATTGGGCGATAATTGGAACAGAGGGAACTATCTTTCCCCTCTTTCGGAATCAGTGTGATATGTGCTCTAGTCATATCCACGGATAATGGAACACCAGACAGGGAGCTATTAAATATGGGAATAAGATACGGACCTAATATGTTCTGAAAAGTGCGGTAATATAGGGCAGGATAACCATCCGGCCCAGGACTTTTCCCATTAGGGAGTTGTTTGATTGCTGACACTAATTCCTCCATCTTGAAGGGAGCTTGGAGAATCTGAGCTTGAGAGTCCGACAAGGTCGGCAGGGCCAGGGATTCCAAAAAGGGAGTTACTGTTTCTCTCAGGGAGTTGAGAGGGGGGGTATCAGCTTCTTTGTCCTCTTTTTTAATATTATATAGAGAATGATAAAACTTTTGGAACCGTTTAGCTATCTCAGTTGTGGAGGATACTACTTCCCCCTCAGAACTTCTGATCTTATGTATATAATTCTGGGATTTCCTTTGTTTAATACGTTGCATCATGAACTTTGAAGCTTTATCTCCATGCGCATAGTATTTATATTGCGCATGGAGATAATACCTAGCTGATGCTGAATTAAGTAAGTTCTTTAGTGAATTTTTCTTATCCAGAAGCTCCTTCAAATGTATATCTAATAGGGATCTTTTATGTGTAACTTCTAGGCTATGGATCTGATTTAGGAGGTCCTCTACTTTTTTTTTCTTTTCTTTCTTAATTCTAGACCCCATGTTAACCTCCTCAGGACCGCCGTACGCAGGATTGCGTCTTTGCGGCGGTCCTGTTGTTCTGGGTGGACGCGCCGGTGCGTCCTCTCGCGAGACGCGAGATTTCGTGCATTGCCGGCCCGCGCATGCGCATCGCGGGCCGGCAAAAGTTAAAGAAGTATTTCGTCACCAGCCTGCCAGCCACGATCATTGGCTGGCAGGCTGGCGATTTTCAAAAAATCAAATCAGAAGCCAGATAACAGATCATATTAGTAAATATGATCTGTTATATGGCTTCTCTGCTCCTCTGCTGGTCCTTTTCGTCGGTTGGATCCAGCAGAGGAGCAGACTTCACTGTGAGTACCCACCAAACACTACCCTTAGCCCCTGATCACCTTCCATCACCCCCATCATCCTAATTAACCCCTTGATCGCCCCTGTCAATCACTTAGTGAAAGACAAAAAGTGATCAGTGTAAACTGTCACTTTTTTTTTTCCACTGGTATTGGCTGTTAGGTTTTAGGGATAGTTTAGGCCCCTTGGTTAGGTAGTTAGCGTCAGTTAGCGCCCAGCCCACCGCACCGCAGTCACTTTTATTCGCTGTTTAGCGTATCGCTAATCAGCATTTGTACTTTTATAGTATCTGTAAGTGATCAAAACTGATCACGGTCAGATCTATAATAGTATTAGTGTCACCTTAGCTCGCCCTCCACTCAAAACGCAGTGTTTGCCCGATCAGGCCTGATCGGTCGCCCACACGTGCGTTCACCCACGCCCGCCCCACCGCAGTGACAAAAAAAAATTTGTTTTTTGATCACTGCACATTCACTTTACACGCACTGCGGCGATAAAAAAATCAGTTTTGATATTTTTTATCAACCGCAGCGGCCTCCGGTACTTCGCTAGCCTCCCCTTTGTAAGACAGGCTTGCTTTTTTTCTTGGGTAGTCTCAGGGAATACCCCTAAATTTAGTAGTCCAAAATGTCAAACAGGGGGTATTCTTCTGAAGAGGCCTACAGGATTCTGACCCAGTCGGATGAGGAGTGGGAACCCTCATCTGACGAATCTAGCGGGTCAGAATATAAACCTGTGGAAAGCAGTGGCTCTCTGACCCAAAGTTCGGACGAGGAGGTGGAGGTCCCTGGCAGCACCAGGCGTACCCGGCCCCGTGTCGCTAGACCACAGGTTATGCAGGATCCGCTTCAAGAGCAGCAGAGTGGGGCTGTCGCTGCCGGATCACGTGGTGAGGCATACACCAGCAGCGCAGCCCTTCCTGGACCTAGTACCAGCACTGCCGTACAACATGGTGACGTGGCGAGCACCAGAAGGGCAGTTGAAGCTGGTACGGTGGCACGTGCACTAGTTACCCCGTCGCAGCCACCGCGCAGACAGGCCCGTAGAGCCCCTAGAATCCCTGAGGTGCTGGCAAACCCTGATTGGCAGTCACCAACTTCAGCCGCACCTGTAGTTCCCCCTTTCACCGCCCAGTCTGGAGTTCGGGTTGAGACGGCTCAAATCGGTTCGGCCCTGGGATTTTTTGAGCTGTTCTTGACTGCGGAGCTCTTGGACTTAGTCGTGGCAGAGACCAACCAATATGCCACACAATTTATATCCGCCAACCCGGGAAGCTCTTATGCCTAGTCTTTCCGGTGGAAACCAGTCCAAGTTTCCGAACTTAAAATTTTTCTGGGCCTTCTCCTCAACATGGGTCTAACTAAAAAGCATGAATTGCGGTCATATTAATCCACGAACCCGATTCATCACATGCCCATGTTCTCTGCTGCTATGTCCAGGACACGATTTGAGACCATCCTGCGTTTCCTGCACTTTAGCGACAACACCACCTCCCGTCCCAGAGGCCACCCAGCTTTTGACCGGCTCCACAAAATTCGGCCCCTCATAGACCATTTCAACCAGAAATTTGCAGATTTGTATACCCCCGAGCAAAACATCTGCGTAGACGAGTCCCTAATACATTTTACCGGGCGCCTTGGCTTCAAACAATACATCCCAAGCAAGCGTGCCCGGTATGGGGTCAAATTGTATAAGCTCTGTGAAAGGGCCACAGGCTATACCCACAAATTTCGGATCTATGAGGGAAAAGATCAGACCCTGGAGCCGGTCGGTTGCCCTGACTACCTGGGGAGCAGTGGGAAGACAGTCTGGGACTTGGTGTCACCCTTATTCGGCAAGGGGTACCATCTTTATGTGGACAATTTTTACACAAGTGTGGCCCTCTTTAGGCATTTGTTTCTAGAACGGATTTGCGCCTGTGGCACCGCGCGAACTAGTCGCGTGGGCTTCCCCCAACGGCTTGTAACCACCCGTCTTGCAAGGGGGGAGAGGGCTGCCTTGTGTAACGAAGAACTGCTCGCGGTGAAATGGAGAGACAAGCGTGACGTTTACATGCTCTCCTCCATTCACGCAGACACGACAATCCAAATTGAAAGGGCAACCCGTGTCATTGAAAAGCCCCTCTCAGTCCACGACTATAATGCGCTCATGGGAGGGGTGGA
The DNA here is from genome assembly GCF_905171765.1 of Bufo bufo. Classification (NCBI taxonomy): domain Eukaryota; kingdom Metazoa; phylum Chordata; class Amphibia; order Anura; family Bufonidae; genus Bufo; species Bufo bufo. Next base: position 823,221,365 of record NC_053390.1, on the reverse strand, counting down.
CTTCAATGACCAGATGTTGGCTCCCTATTTAGTTTCCCGCAGAACCAGACGCTGGTATAAGAAGGTGTCTGTATATTTAATTCAATTGGCTGCCTATAATAGTTTTGTTCTCTACAGTAAGGCTGGGAGAACACGATCCTTCCTCAAATTCCAGGAAGAGATCATCGAGAACCTCATTTATCCGGGAGGTTCCGTGGCCCCATCCACCAGTGTAGTTAGCCGTCTACACGAGCGACATTTCCCCAGTGTCGTTGCTGGTACCTCAACCCAACCGCCACCCCGAAAAAAATGTCGTGTCTGTAGCAGGAGTGGAATAAGGCGTGACACCCGCTATTTCTGTCCTGACTGTCCGGACCACCCTGCCCTATGCTATGGTGAGTGTTTCCGGAAGTACCACACACAGGTACACCTAGCATAGGGATCACATCTCACCAGGACAGGCACACAGGGCTATTAGGGCCCTTTCTCTCACAGCTGCTGCAAACCTCTCCTTTCACCTGGGATAAAGTGCATAACGTACTTCGCCACATCTTTGGGCGATTTGCGCTTTGCACATTGTCCCATGGGGAAGGAGAGGTTTGTTCTATAAAAGTAAAAAAAACTAAACAAAAAAAAAATTACCGGTAAGTAAAAAAGTTAAAAAAGTTAAAAAAAAGTTAATATGTTCTGTTCTAAAGTTAATAAAGTTATTGCTTTGCGGCCTGGTTTTTTCTTTTTTGTTTTGTTTTTTTTACCTTCCAGGTGGACCAACCGATCGACCAGCTGCAGCACTGATGTGCATTCGGACAGAAGCATTGCGCTGCTGTCAGATTACACGCAAGTCGGTGTATGCGGCGCTGCAAGACGAGATTTCTCCTCTGCAGTAAAAGATATGTTTGCCGAGGCATATGAGCTGAGGAGGTGGCGGTGTTCATATACTTTGGCAAACACTTTGTATATATAAAAAAAAAAATCCTGGCAATGATTTATTCATCCACATCGATTGATGTGAATGGAGAAATCTGGTTTGCCAGGGCATACGAGCTGAAGTGGGTATGGATGTTGGGCGGAGCTCCTATGTCCTGGCAGACGCCTTTCCCCTCCTTCTTCTTTTTTTGGCAGAGATTTTTTCATCCACATTGATCGATGCGAATGAAGAAATCTGTGCCGTTCATTTTTTTCTTTCAGCCCAGAGGCTGAACGGAAAAAAAAAATCTCATTACCCGTATGCTCAATATAAGGAGAATAGCAGAAACTCCTAATGCTGGGCATACATGTAATGATTGCGGAGACCCTCAAATGACAGGGCAGTACAAACACCCCACAAATAACACCATTTTGGAAAGAAGACACCCCAAGGTATTCGCTGAGGGGCATATTGAGTCCATGAAAGATTGAAATTTTTGTCCCAAGTTAGCGGAAAGGGAGACTTTGTGAGAACAAAATCAAAAAAATCAATTTCCGCTAACTTGTGCCAAAAATTTTTTTTTTCAATGAACTCGCCATGCCCCTCATTGAATACCTTGGGGTGTCTTCTTTCCAAAATGGGGTCACATGTGGGGTATTTATACTGCCCTGGCATTTTAGGGGCCGCAAAGCGTGAGAAGAAGTCTGGTATCCAAATGTCTAAAAATGCCCTCCTAAAAGGAATTTGGGCCCCTTTGCCCACCTAGGCTGCAAAAAAGTGTCACACATCTGGTATCTCTGTATTCAGGAGAAGTTGAGGAATGTGTTTTGGGGTGTCTTTTTACATATACCCATGCTGGGTGAGATAAATATCTTGGTCAAATGCCAACTTTGTATAAAAAAATGGGAAAAGTTGTCTTTTGCCAAGATATTTCTCTCACCCAGCATGGGTATATGTAAAATGACACCACAAAACACATTCCCCACCTTCTCCTGAGTACGGAGATACCAGATGTGTGACCCTTTTTTGCAGCCTAGGTGGGCAAAGGGGCCCACATTCCAAAGAGCACCTTTCGGATTTCACAGGTCATTTACCTACTTACCACACATTAGGGCCCCTGGAAAATGCCAGGGCAGTATAACTACCCCACAAGTGACCCCATTTTGGAAAGAAGACATCCCAAGGTATTCCGTGAGGGGCATGGCAAGTTCCTAGAATTTTTTTATTTTTTGTCACAAGTTAGTGGAAAATGATGATTTTTTTTTTTTTTTTTTTTTCATACAAAGTCTCATATTACACTAACTTGTGACAAAAAATAAAAACTTCCATGAACTCACTATGCCCATCAGCGAATACCTTGGGGTCTCTTCTTTCCAAAATGGGGTCACTTGTGGGGTAGTTATACTGCCCTGGCATTCTAGGGGCCCAAATGTGTGGTAAGGAGTTTGAAATCAAATTCTGTAAAAAATGACCTGTGAAATCCGAAAGGTGCTCTTTGGAATATGGGCCCCTTTGCCCACCTAGGCTGCAAAAAAGTGTCACACATCTGGTATCTCCGTACTCAGGAGAAGGTGGGGAATGTGTTTTGGGGTGTCATTTTACATATACCCATGCTGGGTGAGAGAAATATCTTGGCAAAAGACAACTTTTCCCATTTTTTTATACAAAGTTGGCATTTGACCAAGATATTTATCTCACCCAGCATGGGTATATGTAAAAAGACACCCCAAAACACATTCCCCACCTTCTCCTGAGTACGGGGATACCAGATGTGTGACACTTTTTTGCAGCCTAGGTGGGCAAAGGGGCCCACATTCCAAAGAGCACCTTTCGGATTTCACAGGTCATTTTTTACAGAATTTGATTTCAAACTCCTTACCACACATTTGGGCCCCTAGAATGCCAGGGCAGTATAACTACCCCACAAGTGACCCCATTTTGGAAAGAAGACACCCCAAGGTATTCGCTGATGGGCATAGTGAGTTCATGGAAGTTTTTATTTTTTGTCACAAGTTAGTGGAATATGAGACTTTGTATGAAAAAAAAAAAAAAAATCATCATTTTCCACTAACTTGTGACAAAAAATAAAAAATTCTAGGAACTCGCCATGCCCCTCACGGAATACCTTGGGGTGTCTTCTTTCCAAAATGGGGTCACTTGTGGGGTAGTTATACTGCCCTGGCATTCTAGGGGCCCAAATGTGTGGTAAGGAGTTTGAAATCAAATTCTGTAAAAAATGACCTGTGAAATCCGAAAGGTGCTCTTTGGAATATGGGCCCCTTTGCCCACCTAGGCTGCAAAAAAGTGTCACACATCTGGTATCTCCGTACTCAGGAGAAGGTGGGGAATGTGTTTTGGGGTGTCATTTTATATATACCCATGCTGGGTGAGAGAAATATCTTGGCAAAAGACAACTTTTCCCATTTTTTTATACAAAGTTGGCATTTGACCAAGATATTTATCTCACCCAGCATGGGTATATGTAAAAAGACACCCCAAAACACATTCCTCAACTTCTCCTGAGTACGGGGATACCAGATGTGTGACACTTTTTTGCAGCCTAGGTGGGCAAAGGGGCCCATATTCCAAAGAGCACCTTTCGGATTTCACAGGTCATTTTTTACTGAATTTGATTTCAAACTCCTTACCACACATTTGGGCCCCTAGAATGCCAGGGCAGTATAACTACCCCACAAGTGACCCCATTTTGGAAAGAAGAGACCCCAAGGTATTCGCTGATGGGCATAATGAGTTCATGGAAGGTTTTATTTTTTGTCACAAGTTAGTGGAATATGAGACTTTGTATGAAAAAAAAAAAAAAAATCATCATTTTCCACTAACTTGTGACAAAAAATAAAAAATTCTAGGAACTCGCCATGCCCCTCACGAAATACCTTGGGGTGTCTTCTTTCCAAAATGGGGTCACTTGTGGGGTAGTTATACTGCCCTGGCATTCTAGGGGCCCAAATGTGTGGTAAGGAGTTTGAAATCAAATTCTGTAAAAAATGACCTGTGAAATCCGAAAGGTGCTCTTTGGAATATGGGCCCCTTTGCCCACCTAGGCTGCAAAAAAGTGTCACACATCTGGTATCCCCGTACTCAGGAGAAGGTGGGGAATGTGTTTTGGGGTGTCTTTTTACATATACCCCTGCTGGGTGAGATAAATATCTTGGTCAAATGCCAACTTTGTATAAAAAAAATGGGAAAAGTTGTCTTTTGCCAAGATATTTCTCTCACCAAGCATGGGTATATATAAAATGACACCCCAAAACACATTCCCCACCTTCTCCTGAGTACGGAGATACCAGATGTGTGACACTTTTTTGCAGCCTAGGTGGGCAAAGGGGCCCATATTCCAAAGAGCACCTTTCGGATTTCACAGGTCATTTTTTACAGAATTTGATTTCAAACTCCTTACCACACATTTGGGCCCCTAGAATGCCAGGGCAGTATAACTACCCCACAAGTGACCCCATTTTGGAAAGAAGAGACCCCAAGGTATTCGCTGATGGGCATAGTGAGTTCATAGAACTTTTTATTTTTTGTCACAAGTTAGTGGAATATGAGACTTTGTAAGAAAAGAAAAAAAAAAAAAAATCATCATTTTCCGCTAACGTGACAAAAAATAAAAAGTTCTATGAACTCACTATGCCCATCAGCGAATACCTTAGGGTGTGTACTTTCCGAAATGGGGTCATTTGTGGGGTGTTTGTACTGTCTGGCTATTGTAGAACCTCAGGAAACATGACAGGTGCTCAGAAAGTCAGAGCTGCTTCAAAAAGCGGAAATTCACATTTTTGTACCATAGTTTGTAAACGCTATAACCTTTACCCAAACCATTTTTTTTTTACCCAAACATTTTTTTTTTTATCAAAGACATGTAGAACAATAAATTTAGAGCAAAATTTATATATGGATCTCGTTTTTTCTGCAAAATTTGACAACTGAAAGTGAAAAATGTCATTTTTTGGCAAAAAAATTGTTAAATTTCGATTAATAACAAAAAAAGTAAAAATGTCAGCAGCAATGAAATACCACCAAATGAAAGCTCTATTAGTGAGAAGAAAAGTAGGTAAAATTCATTTGGGTGGTAAGTTGCATGACCGAGCAATAAACGGTGAAAGTAGTGTAGGTCAGAAGTGTAAAAAGTTGCCTGGTCTTTCAGGGTGTTTAAGCACTGGGGGCTGAGGTGGTTAATAAACTGGCCTCTCATATAGGCCTTGTGTGTATCCCATAAAATATGGGCAGAAGTCTCAGGGAGGGAGTTAAAGGAGAAGAATTCTTCCATAATCTTTTGAATGTATTTTTTATTCTCTTCTGTGGAGATTAATTGTTCGTTAAGTCTCCACCTGAAGGCTTTAGGTTCCAGTGAGGGGGCTTGGATTTTAATGAAAACTGGTGCATGGTCGGATAGGATTATATCCCCTATATAGGCTTGGGAACACAGGTTAAGATGTTCTTTTGACAGAAATATATAGTCGAGTCTTTGATATGATTTGTGGGGGTGGGAGAAAAAGGTGTAGTCCCGTCTGGAGGGGTTATGAATACGCCAAATATCATAGAGGGCCCCTTGGTGTAATTTATTCTTCAGGTGTCTAATTGCTCTAGTAGAAAGGGCTGATTTTTTAGACGATGAGTCTAATGAAGGGTCCATTGTTAAATTCAGATCACCTCCAAACACCACTATCCCCTCTTTGAATGATTCCAAGAGCGTAAGTGTCTCCTTCAGCCATGAAGTCTGGTTAACATTTGGAGTGTAAACATTTGCAAATGTATACGTTTGATTAGCAACCTTTCCCTTTAACATTAAATATCTGCCATCTACATCCTGAATATGTGATATATATGTAAAAGGTAGGCCCCTCCGGAACCCTATGCTCACGCCTCTGGATGCTGCTGAGTTCGAGCCACAATGGTACCAATGTGGGTACAAGGATCGGGATAGATCTGGATATTTATTAAATTTAAAATGTGTCTCCTGGAGCATTAATACTGAGCAGCCTTCTTTTTTAGTTAGAGAGAAGATTTGGCTACGTTTTGATGGGGCGTTAAACCCCTTGACATTGAATGAAGCAATGCACATGTCAGCCATCTGGTAATAGAATGACTGAGTGTGTACCGCTAAAAGTTTTAAACATAAGGTGTGTATTTTTATGTGCTTTTTTTGTGTACTTAGCCATCCAGGACGGAGATACAGGGCCGCAGAAGTGCCCCTCTTCCATCTGATGAGATAATGGTGATTTCCTATGGTACCTGTCACAGAACCAACACAAAAGTATAAACAACAGTGAGAACAATAAGAAAAACAGATCAGTTATTAAGGTCACTATCTTTGGAGTGTAGTTACTCCAAGAGTGGTAATGGGGGGTAAATGTACACATTATAATGTGACAGATTTCCGATCCCTCATAATTATAATTATTTGGCACTAGTATAGATATACTTTAGCTAAAAGAAATAAAGTGCTATTTTCTACTTAAGGAGATGTAACAGTATGGTAGAAAACATCTGTAAACTACTGGATTTTCATTTAAAACCTGTTGTTGAAACTCTACCCTCATATGTTATGGATACATCTGACTTTTTGCAAAAGATACAGGGAATCCCCCTAGAGGAGGACACCTTTATGGTGACTTGTGAGTAGAATCCCTCTACACGAGTATTCAACACTCTGATAGTTTGCAGGCAGTGGAATTTTTCCTTTCTGCCAGCAATATGTCAAAGGATTTTGCTTCTTTTTTGTTACAACTCCTAAATTTTGTCCTTACTAGGAATTTATTTTCATTCAATAGGTCCTTCTTCTTGCAGCTCCAGGGAACCGGTATGGGGGCAGCATGTGCGCCCTCATATGCAAATTTGTTCCTGGGGCTGTGGGAGAGGGACCTTTTTCTGTCAGACAGACACGTCATCATGGACCGCGCCATTCTTTGGGTGCGGTACATTGATGACGTCTTCTTGATCTGGCAGGGAACCGAGGGACAATTACACGAGTTTTTTGAGTTACTCAATAACAACTCTAGAAATATCAAACTCATCTATACGTATCACAAGCAGAGAGTCGACTTCTTAGACGTATCTGTGATTAGAGACACTGGCGGTCATATTAGGACAGATGTTTACCGCAAGGAGACTGCTGTAAATGCCTATTTGCATGCAACCTCTTTACATCCCAGAAACACGATCAGTGCTATTCCGGTTGGTCAATTTTTACGCATCCGTTAGATATGTTCTGATGATGCCACCTTTGAAAAACAAGCTAGTGATCTGAAGGATCGCTTCCTCAGAAGAGGCTACAGCCATCGCTCTATTAAGAAAGCATTCTGGAGAGCAAAGCCAAAAACAAGTAGATTTACTGCAACCAAAAAGAGATAAAGATTCTGACAATAAAATCAGGTTTATAAGCACATACCATTCCCGTTGGGAAGAAATGAGGAAACCCTTGGCTGAACACTGGCCCATACTATTGACAGATCCTATCTTAGAACAACTTTTGTCCACACGGCCTTTAGTTGCAGCCCTTAGAGCAATCACGCTACGTGACAATCTAGTCAGGAGTTATCTACAACTGCCATCTCCCCAACTTTTTGCCGGACGAGGTAGACCAAAAACTGGCTTTAGACCTTGTGGTAGATGTGTTGCATATTAGTGCAACAATGGTCTTTGAGACCTAGAATCCCTATAGGGGTCCCTAACTAATGTTAAAATTATGTCTTTATTGATTAATTTTAAAACCTTAGTAAACACACACACTAAAGAAAGGAAATTGTTAAAATTATCAGTGTCTAGTGGCATGTGGGATAATTCCAGTTGGGGTTGTGTTATTCCATTCACAGTTGCTTTGTGAGGGTCCCTTAGTTGGTTTATCTCATCCAACTTTTTCTTTGGGATGGTATTCACACTAGTAATGTGTTCTAGTTAATTGTTATCATGTTATCTCATACGGAGCTACACCTCCTAACTAGTAAGAGTATCAATCCTGCAGGAATTCTCCACTGTCTGTCCCCTGTACAGAGGGTAACAATTCTACTGACAATGTTGCTGCCCTTTAATGGTTGCCGCTGCTTGTTTCAACCGCAGGCCGACCTCTGGCTCCCTTGTCTCTCTCTCTGCTAAGGCTACGCTGGATCCTCTATTACTATTGATAGAGGTCTGGGTAGCACTGTGAATACTTATTTGAATCACTCGAACACACTCCTATTTACTATGCTGCAATGAAGCATGCTCTAAACGGTTCCTCACTGCCACTAAACACTGTCTAAAATGTAACCGCACTATACCACCCCTCCCGACATGTTTCGCCACATACTGTGGCTTCATCAGGGGATGTGGGGTATATGTGTGCGCACGCGCGCTGAGACATTCCTTTATGCTTTTTCTGGTACCGCCCTCCTGTCACTTGCGGCCAATCACAGCCACTTCCTCTGATCAGCTCCACCATGCGCAGACTGGACCCGTCTGCTGACGTGTATCCTGTGCGCTCCCCTATTCCATCTCGTCACTTGTGCCACCAGGTAAACAAAAAACATGTATGGGGGGGTATTGCGATCTATCTGTGGTGGATGTAATCGTCACCAATCTCTGCCCCTTTTACCTGCCTGCTGCTCAGGCTTAATGTCAGTAGCAATTCTCAGTCACCTAACATCGCTCCAAATTCCGGAGAGATGTGTGTGTTACAATTAATCAGGTGTCCTAAGGGAATTAAGTAATGTCATAGCCAGACCCTTATTTCTGATATTTGCGGACTCTATACTGACAGGGAATGTCCCACAGGATTGGCGCATGGCAAATGTGGTGCCAATATTCAAAAAGGGTCCAAAAACAGAACCTGGAAACTATAGGCCGGTAAGTTTAACATCTGTTGTGGGTAAACTGTTTGAAGGTTTTCTGAGAGATGCTATCTTAGAGCATCTTAACGGAAATAAGCAAATAACGCCATATCAGCATGGCTTCGTGAGGGATCGGTCATGTCAACCTAATTTAATCAGTTTCTATGAGGAGGTAAGTTCTAGACTTGACAGCGGCGAATCAATGGATGTCGTATATCTGGACTTCTCCAAAGCATTTGACACTGTACCACATAAAAGGTTAGTATATAAAATGAGAATGCTTGGACTGGGAGAAAACGTCTGTAAGTGGGTAAGTAACTGGCTCAATGATAGAAAACAGAGGGTGGTTATTAACGGTACATACTCAGATTGGGTCACTGTCACTAGTGGAGTACCTCAGGGGTCAGTATTGGGCCCTATTCTCTTCAATATATTTATTAATGATCTTGTAGAAGGCTTGCATAGTAAAATATAAATTTTCGCAGATGACACTAAACTGTGTAAAGTAATTAACACTGAAGAGGACAGTATACTACTACAGAGGGATCTGGATTGATTGCAGGCTTGGGCAGATATGTGGCAGATGAGGTTTAACACTGACAAATGTAAGGTTATGCACATGGGAAGAAATAATGCAAGTCACCCGTACATACTAAATGGTAAAACACTTGGTAACACTGACATGGAAAAGGATCTAGAAATTTTAATAAACAGCAAACTAAGCTGCAAAAAACAGTGTCAGGCAGCTGCTGCCAAGGCCAATAGGATAATGGGTTGCATCAAAAGGGGCATAGATGCCCGTGATGAGAACATATTCCTACTACTTTACAAATCATTAGTCAGACCACACATGGAGTACTGTGTACAGTTCTGGGCTCCAGTGAACAAGGCAGACATAGCAGAGCTGGAGAGGGTCCAGAGGAGGGCAACTAAAGTGATAACTGGAATGGGGCAACTACAGTACCCTGAGAGATTATCAAAATTAGGGTTATTCACGTTAGAAAAAAGACGACTGAGGGGAGATCTAATTACTATGTATAAATATATCAGGGGTCAGTACAGAGATCTATCTCATCATCTATTTATCCCCAGGACTGTGACTGTGACGAGGGGACATCCTCTGCGTTTGGAGGAAAGAAGGTTTGTACACAAACATAGAAAAGTATTCTTTACGGTAAGAGCAGTGAGACTATGGAACACTCTGCCTGAGGAGGTGGTGATGGTGAGTACAATAAAGGAATTCAAGAGGGGCCTGGATGTATTTCTGGAGCGTAATAATATTACAGGCTATAGCTACTAGAGAGGGGTCGTTGATCCAGGGAGTTATTCTGATTGCCTGATTGGAGTCGGGAAGGAATTTTTTATTCCCCTAAAGTGAGGAAAATTGGCTTCTACCTCACAGGGTTTTTTTGCCTTCCTCTGGATCAACTTGCAGGATAACAGGCCGAACTGGATGGACAAATGTCTTTTTTCGGCCTTATATACTATGTTACTATGTTACTATGTTAGATTGGACCTATCGTTCACCTGTAGGTTAGGACATATGTCAAATGGGGCTTGTAATGTCACCTAATGGTTTAGGGGAAAGATCCGAATTTTAATCAGAATCGCCAAGGTACAGTCCATGCTCCACACTTTATTTCATTCTATGGAAGTGACACTGTGACTGGCCTAATTAATCTGCTGTTGACATAAATGACTGTCCTACAGTTGTTGGACGGTACTAGTCTGAAAATAAGCAGGGGTCTATAGTAATATTCCTCCTTTTTATTGTTTTGCTGTAATGTTATTTTTCACTTTTTATGCTTTCTCTTATTATACTATATTCAATTTAAATGAAGGCCGTGTATGAGAAGCCTTCATTTAGGCCTCCAGGACTTAGGGTCTGTAATTTGTGTATCCATCTGGCCTCTTCCTGCAGAAGTTTGACATCTAAATTGCCTCTTCTTGGTCCCAGAGTTTTTTTCATCAATCCCCAAAATCTTAGGACCTCCGGATTGCCACCATGGACATATGTAATATGCCTATATAGTGACGTGTCTTTGCCCATATTTATGGCACTTATGTGACCAGATATTCTCCGCCTCAGCTCCTGTGTGGTTTTACCCACATACAGTTTGGGTCAATTGCAAGAGGCGATGTAAATGATGCCACTACTCCGGCAGTTAAAAAACTCTCTAATCATGTACTCACGTCCATCTATGTTTTATTTATTTTTTTTACTCTAGGTAGATATTTGCAAAAGGTGCAATTTCCGCAGGGAAAAGAGCCAGTAATACTGGATTTTAACCAATTTGTATTTATCATCTGTCTTTCAGGATGGAAGCTGTGAACAAGCTTGTCCCTAAGATTTGGTCCTCTTCTATATGTGACGCTGGGATATGATGGTAGTACAGCTCTCAATTGTTCATCACTGGTAAGTACCTTCCAATGTTTCTTTAGAATTTTCATCACCTGTTGATTACTACAATCATAGGTCCCTATGCACCTAATCCTTTTTTCCTCTTTCCTCTGATTTTTACTATAATCCTGAGATATTAGATCTTCCCTATTTATGCTTTTGACACGATTAAATGCCTTTTTTAGGCATTTTCGTGGGTAACCTCTGCTCCTGAATCGATTATAGAGCTCATCAACCTCTTTCTTAAATGTCTCTTCCGTGGTGCAGTTCCTTCTAGCTCTCAAATACTGCCCTACTGGTATTCCTTTCCTCAATGCCACTGGATGCCAACTTGTCCAGTGGAGGAGACTGTTTGTTGAGGTAGGTTTTCTAAATATTTCCGTAAGGATCTGCCCATCCATGTCTTTCTGGATCAGCAGATCCAAAAAGCATATTTGACTAGGGTGGATTTCGAAAGTGAAGTGCATGCCTATTTCATTGTGGTTTAACTTATCAGCGTGACGTCAGTCACACGCCGGCCGGACCGCACGCTACATTCATAGTGAGTACTGATGCAGGCGATTAGGCTAGTAAAGTTTAGCAAAAGTAGAGCGATTTACAGTATAAAGGATTAATGAAAGATTTTACATACAAAGAGACTTGTGTGCTCGGGGCCCGGTGTACTACAGTGACTGCACCGGGCCCCGCTGTGAGTTGCCTCCAGCCCCTCCTCCCTCCCCGCACTGTGACTGATGTATCGCCGGCCACACTGTGCAGCATAGCGGCCGGCGATACATCCGTGTCAGCCCTGTAAAAAAAAGTCAACCATCGTTTTATAAGACGCACTGTCATTTTCCCTCTTTTGGGGGAAAAAAAGTGTGTCTTATAAAGCGAAAAATACGGTAGATCCATTTGTAGCAGTATACTGTACTCCATGGTAATTACGTTACACTGTTTAGTGTCATCTGCAAAAAAAAAAATTTTACTGTGCAAGCCTTCTACAAGAACATAAATCAAGATCAATATTGACGAGAATAGGGCCCAGTACTAACCTCTGTGGTGCCCCACTAGTGACATTGACCCAATCTGAGTGTTTTCTATCACTGAGCAAGTTACTTAACTACATACAGACATTTTCTCACAGTCCAATCATTCTCATTTGATATCCTAACATTTTATGTGCCACAGTATAAAGTGCTTTGGAGACGTCAAGATATACGACATCCATTGATTTGTCACAGTCAAGTCTAGAACTTACCTCCTCATAGAAACTGATTAAATTAGTTTGACATGACCGATCCCTCAGGAAGCCATGCTGATACAGCATTATACGCTAATTTTCATTATGGTACAAGATGTGAGCAAATTACCCGTTTGGAATCGCTAATCGAGTCTCCAAATGGGCAAGTTGCAACACTGAGAGGCATTGACAATTTGCAAAAGAGTTTGCTTCTCACCGAGCAAGCACTCTTTGGGGTAGATGAGGGAGAGGGTGACAGAGAGGAGGCTGAAGAAAGTGAGGTAGCTAGCTGGGTACCAGTTAGTAAGCGGGGTAGAGGGAAGAGTGCCAGGGAGGCTAGCCCTGATCTGACACACCCCGACAAGTTTGCACGTTTGGCAGATGAGGGGGAAATCAGTCCAGGGACGGCACTGCCGCAGCCGGACACTTCCTCTGCCAGTCAGGGGAATGTCAGCTCCGGTAAGCAGGGGACCAGGAGAGCAGGGCAGGCCAGAGAGGTGCTGGTAGTGGGAGACTCAATTATTAGGGGAACAGATAGGGAAATCTGTCACAAAGACCGTGATCGCCGAACAGTGTGCTGTCTTCCTGGCGCTAGAGTTCGACACATCGCAGATCGGGTTGACAGATTACTGGGAGGGGCTGGAGAAGATCCAGCGGTCATGGTCCATATTGGAACCAATGACAAAGTTAGGGGTAGGTGGAGAGTCCTTAAAAATGATTTCAGGGATTTAGGTCAAAAGCTTAGGGCAAGGACCTCAAAGGTAGTATTTTCCTAAATACTACCTGTACCACGGGCCACACAAGAAAGGCAGCGGGAGATTAGGGAAATTAACAAGTGGCTCAAGAACTGGTGTAGGAAGGAGGGGTTTGGATTCCTGGAGAACTGGGCCGACTTCTCTATCGGCTACAGGCTCTATCGTAGGGACGGGCTGCACCTCAATGGGGAAGGGGCAGCTGTGTTGGGGAAGAAGATGGCTAGAAGGTTGGAGGAGTGTTTAAACTAGGGACTGGGGGGAGGGTCATTACACTATAGAAGGGGAAGATAGTGCAGATAGAGACCGGGGGCAAGGTAGTGGGACTGGGGGAGGAATGGAAGGAGGGACTAGAACAGTTCAGAAGGAAAGGTGTAGGGTAAAAAATATACATAAACCTCTCAAATGTATGTATACTAATGCCAGAAGCCTGACTAATAAAATTGGTGAACTGGAATTAGTGATGTGTGAGGAGGACTATGACATAGTGGGAATAACTGAGACATGGCTGGATGATAGCTATGACTGGGCGGTTAATGTACAAGGTTACAGTCTGTTTAGAAAGGATCGTCAAAACCGGAGAGAGGGAGGGGTCTGCCTTTATCTAAAGTCCTGTCTAAAGCCCACACTCCTTGAAGATATAAGTGAGGGACATGAACATGTGGAGTCACTGTGGGTAGAGATACATGGAGCTAAAAACAACAATAAATTACTAATAGGAGTTTACTATAAACCGCCTAATATACCAGAGTCCACAGAAAATCTACTACTAAATGAGATAGACAAGGCGGCAAATCATAATGAGGTGGTTATTATGGGGGACATCAACTACCCAGATATAGACTGGGAAACTGAAACTTGTATATCTCATAAAGGAAACAGATTATTGGCAATAACCAAAGATAATTATCTCTCCCAACTGGTTCAGGACCTGACTAGAGGGATGGCCATACTGGACTTAGTATTAACCAATAGACCTGACAGAACAACAGACGTGCAGGTTGGGGGACACCTGGGAAATAGTGACCATAAAGTAATAACCTTCCAATTATCATTCAAAAGAGCGTTTCTACAGGGAGGAACAAAAATACCAAACTTCAAAAAAGCTAAATTTAGCCAACTAAGAGAGGCCATAGGCCTAACTAAATGGGATAAAGTCCTCACAAATAAAAATACAGCCACAAAATGGGATATCTTTAAAAGCATCCTAAAAGCTCATTGTGAGAGGTACATACCGCATGGGAATAAAAGGTTAAGGAACAAAAAGAAACCAATGTGGATAAACAGAACTGTAAAGAAAGCAATAAATGACAAAAAGAAAGCATATAAAACACTAAAACAGGAGGGTAGCACGGAAGCACTGAAAAACTATAAGGAAAAAAATAGAACATGTAAAAAACAAATAAAAGCGGCCAAACTAGAGACCGAGAGATTAATTACCAAAGAGAGTAAAACTAACCCTAAAATGTTCTTCAATTATATTAATGTTAAAAAGTATAAATCTGATGGTGTCGGTCCATTAAAGAGTAATGAGGGGGGATTCGCAGAGAGCGACGAGGAGAAAGCAAAGCTGTTAAATATTTTTTTCTCCAATGTATTCACTGAGGAAAATAAACTGTCAGATGAAATGCTGAATGTTGAAATAAATTCCCCATTAAAAGTGTCCTGGCTGACCCAGGAAGAAGTACAACAGCGACTTAAAAAGATCAAAATAGACAAATCGCAAGGACCGGATGGCATACACCCCCGTATCCTAAGGGAATTAAGTAATGTCATAGCCAGACCCTTATTGCTGATATTTGCGGACTCTATACTGACAGGGAATGTCCCACAGGATTGGCGCATGGCAAATGTGGTGCCAATATTCAAAAAGGGTCCAAAAACAGAACCTGGAAACTATAGGCCGGTAAGTTTAACATCTGTTGTGGGTAAACTGTTTGAAGGTTTTCTGAGAGATGCTATCTTAGAGCATCTTAACGGAAATAAGCAAATAACGCCATATCAGCATGGCTTCGTGAGGGATCGGTCATGTCAACCTAATTTAATCAGTTTCTATGAGGAGGTAAGTTCTAGACTTGACAGCGGCGAATCAATGGATGTCGTATATCTGGACTTCTCCAAAGCATTTGACACTGTACCACATAAAAGGTTAGTATATAAAATGAGAATGCTTGGACTGGGAGAAAACGTCTGTAAGTGGGTAAGTAACTGGCTCAATGATAGAAAACAGAGGGTGGTTATTAACGGTACATACTCAGATTGGGTCACTGTCACTAGTGGAGTACCTCAGGGGTCAGTATTGGGCCCTATTCTCTTCAATATATTTATTAATGATCTTGTAGAAGGCTTGCATAGTAAAATATAAATTTTCGCAGATGACACTAAACTGTGTAAAGTAATTAACACTGAAGAGGACAGTATACTACTACAGAGGGATCTGGATTGATTGCAGGCTTGGGCAGATATGTGGCAGATGAGGTTTAACACTGACAAATGTAAGGTTATGCACATGGGAAGAAATAATGCAAGTCACCCGTACATACTAAATGGTAAAACACTTGGTAACACTGACATGGAAAAGGATCTAGAAATTTTAATAAACAGCAAACTAAGCTGCAAAAAACAGTGTCAGGCAGCTGCTGCCAAGGCCAATAGGATAATGGGTTGCATCAAAAGGGGCATAGATGCCCGTGATGAGAACATATTCCTACTACTTTACAAATCATTAGTCAGACCACACATGGAGTACTGTGTACAGTTCTGGGCTCCAGTGAACAAGGCAGACATAGCAGAGCTGGAGAGGGTCCAGAGGAGGGCAACTAAAGTGATAACTGGAATGGGGCAACTACAGTACCCTGAGAGATTATCAAAATTAGGGTTATTCACGTTAGAAAAAAGACGACTGAGGGGAGATCTAATTACTATGTATAAATATATCAGGGGTCAGTACAGAGATCTATCTCATCATCTATTTATCCCCAGGACTGTGACTGTGACGAGGGGACATCCTCTGCGTTTGGAGGAAAGAAGGTTTGTACACAAACATAGAAAAGTATTCTTTACGGTAAGAGCAGTGAGACTATGGAACACTCTGCCTGAGGAGGTGGTGATGGTGAGTACAATAAAGGAATTCAAGAGGGGCCTGGATGTATTTCTGGAGCGTAATAATATTACAGGCTATAGCTACTAGAGAGGGGTCGTTGATCCAGGGAGTTATTCTGATTGCCTGATTGGAGTCGGGAAGGAATTTTTTATTCCCCTAAAGTGAGGAAAATTGGCTTCTACCTCACAGGGTTTTTTTGCCTTCCTCTGGATCAACTTGCAGGATAACAGGCCGAACTGGATGGACAAATGTCTTTTTTCGGCCTTATATACTATGTTACTATGTTACTATGTTAGATTGGACCTATCGTTCACCTGTAGGTTAGGACATATGTCAAATGGGGCTTGTAATGTCACCTAATGGTTTAGGGGAAAGATCCGAATTTTAATCAGAATCGCCAAGGTACAGTCCATGCTCCACACTTTATTTCATTCTATGGAAGTGACACTGTGACTGGCCTAATTAATCTGCTGTTGACATAAATGACTGTCCTACAGTTGTTGGACGGTACTAGTCTGAAAATAAGCAGGGGTCTATAGTAATATTCCTCCTTTTTATTGTTTTGCTGTAATGTTATTTTTCACTTTTTATGCTTTCTCTTATTATACTATATTCAATTTAAATGAAGGCCGTGTATGAGAAGCCTTCATTTAGGCCTCCAGGACTTAGGGTCTGTAATTTGTGTATCCATCTGGCCTCTTCCTGCAGAAGTTTGACATCTAAATTGCCTCTTCTTGGTCCCAGAGTTTTTTTCATCAATCCCCAAAATCTTAGGACCTCCGGATTGCCACCATGGACATATGTAATATGCCTATATAGTGACGTGTCTTTGCCCATATTTATGGCACTTATGTGACCAGATATTCTCCGCCTCAGCTCCTGTGTGGTTTTACCCACATACAGTTTGGGTCAATTGCAAGAGGCGATGTAAATGATGCCACTACTCCGGCAGTTAAAAAACTCTCTAATCATGTACTCACGTCCATCTATGTTTTATTTATTTTTTTTACTCTAGGTAGATATTTGCAAAAGGTGCAATTTCCGCAGGGAAAAGAGCCAGTAATACTGGATTTTAACCAATTTGTATTTATCATCTGTCTTTCAGGATGGAAGCTGTGAACAAGCTTGTCCCTAAGATTTGGTCCTCTTCTATATGTGACGCTGGGATATGATGGTAGTACAGCTCTCAATTGTTCATCACTGGTAAGTACCTTCCAATGTTTCTTTAGAATTTTCATCACCTGTTGATTACTACAATCATAGGTCCCTATGCACCTAATCCTTTTTTCCTCTTTCCTCTGATTTTTACTATAATCCTGAGATATTAGATCTTCCCTATTTATGCTTTTGACACGATTAAATGCCTTTTTTAGGCATTTTCGTGGGTAACCTCTGCTCCTGAATCGATTATAGAGCTCATCAACCTCTTTCTTAAATGTCTCTTCCGTGGTGCAGTTCCTTCTAGCTCTCAAATACTGCCCTACTGGTATTCCTTTCCTCAATGCCACTGGATGCCAACTTGTCCAGTGGAGGAGACTGTTTGTTGAGGTAGGTTTTCTAAATATTTCCGTAAGGATCTGCCCATCCATGTCTTTCTGGATCAGCAGATCCAAAAAGCATATTTGACTAGGGTGGATTTCGAAAGTGAAGTGCATGCCTATTTCATTGTGGTTTAACTTATCAGCGTGACGTCAGTCACACGCCGGCCGGACCGCACGCTACATTCATAGTGAGTACTGATGCAGGCGATTAGGCTAGTAAAGTTTAGCAAAAGTAGAGCGATTTACAGTATAAAGGATTAATGAAAGATTTTACATACAAAGAGACTTGTGTGCTCGGGGCCCGGTGTACTACAGTGACTGCACCGGGCCCCGCTGTGAGTTGCCTCCAGCCCCTCCTCCCTCCCCGCACTGTGACTGATGTATCGCCGGCCACACTGTGCAGCATAGCGGCCGGCGATACATCCGTGTCAGCCCTGTAAAAAAAAGTCAACCATCGTTTTATAAGACGCACTGTCATTTTCCCTCTTTTGGGGGAAAAAAAGTGTGTCTTATAAAGCGAAAAATACGGTAGATCCATTTGTAGCAGTATACTGTACTCCATGGTAATTACGTTACACTGTTTAGTGTCATCTGCAAAAAAAAAAATTTTACTGTGCAAGCCTTCTACAAGAACATAAATCAAGATCAATATTGACGAGAATAGGGCCCAGTACTAACCTCTGTGGTGCCCCACTAGTGACATTGACCCAATCTGAGTGTTTTCTATCACTGAGCAAGTTACTTAACTACATACAGACATTTTCTCACAGTCCAATCATTCTCATTTGATATCCTAACATTTTATGTGCCACAGTATAAAGTGCTTTGGAGACGTCAAGATATACGACATCCATTGATTTGTCACAGTCAAGTCTAGAACTTACCTCCTCATAGAAACTGATTAAATTAGTTTGACATGACCGATCCCTCAGGAAGCCATGCTGATACAGCATTATACGCTAATTTTCATTATGGTACAAGATGTGAGCAAATTACCCGTTTGGAATCGCTAATCGAGTCTCCAAATGGGCAAGTTGCAACACTGAGAGGCATTGACAATTTGCAAAAGAGTTTGCTTCTCACCGAGCAAGCACTCTTTGGGGTAGATGAGGGAGAGGGTGACAGAGAGGAGGCTGAAGAAAGTGAGGTAGCTAGCTGGGTACCAGTTAGTAAGCGGGGTAGAGGGAAGAGTGCCAGGGAGGCTAGCCCTGATCTGACACACCCCGACAAGTTTGCACGTTTGGCAGATGAGGGGGAAATCAGTCCAGGGACGGCACTGCCGCAGCCGGACACTTCCTCTGCCAGTCAGGGGAATGTCAGCTCCGGTAAGCAGGGGACCAGGAGAGCAGGGCAGGCCAGAGAGGTGCTGGTAGTGGGAGACTCAATTATTAGGGGAACAGATAGGGAAATCTGTCACAAAGACCGTGATCGCCGAACAGTGTGCTGTCTTCCTGGCGCTAGAGTTCGACACATCGCAGATCGGGTTGACAGATTACTGGGAGGGGCTGGAGAAGATCCAGCGGTCATGGTCCATATTGGAACCAATGACAAAGTTAGGGGTAGGTGGAGAGTCCTTAAAAATGATTTCAGGGATTTAGGTCAAAAGCTTAGGGCAAGGACCTCAAAGGTAGTATTTTCCTAAATACTACCTGTACCACGGGCCACACAAGAAAGGCAGCGGGAGATTAGGGAAATTAACAAGTGGCTCAAGAACTGGTGTAGGAAGGAGGGGTTTGGATTCCTGGAGAACTGGGCCGACTTCTCTATCGGCTACAGGCTCTATCGTAGGGACGGGCTGCACCTCAATGGGGAAGGGGCAGCTGTGTTGGGGAAGAAGATGGCTAGAAGGTTGGAGGAGTGTTTAAACTAGGGACTGGGGGGAGGGTCATTACACTATAGAAGGGGAAGATAGTGCAGATAGAGACCGGGGGCAAGGTAGTGGGACTGGGGGAGGAATGGAAGGAGGGACTAGAACAGTTCAGAAGGAAAGGTGTAGGGTAAAAAATATACATAAACCTCTCAAATGTATGTATACTAATGCCAGAAGCCTGACTAATAAAATTGGTGAACTGGAATTAGTGATGTGTGAGGAGGACTATGACATAGTGGGAATAACTGAGACATGGCTGGATGATAGCTATGACTGGGCGGTTAATGTACAAGGTTACAGTCTGTTTAGAAAGGATCGTCAAAACCGGAGAGAGGGAGGGGTCTGCCTTTATGTAAAGTCCTGTCTAAAGCCCACACTCCTTGAAGATATAAGTGAGGGACATGAACATGTGGAGTCACTGTGGGTAGAGATACATGGAGCTAAAAACAACAATAAATTACTAATAGGAGTTTACTATAAACCGCCTAATATACCAGAGTCCACAGAAAATCTACTACTAAATGAGATAGACAAGGCGGCAAATCATAATGAGGTGGTTATTATGGGGGACATCAACTACCCAGATATAGACTGGGAAACTGAAACTTGTATATCTCATAAAGGAAACAGATTATTGGCAATAACCAAAGATAATTATCTCTCCCAACTGGTTCAGGACCTGACTAGAGGGATGGCCATACTGGACTTAGTATTAACCAATAGACCTGACAGAACAACAGACGTGCAGGTTGGGGGACACCTGGGAAATAGTGACCATAAAGTAATAACCTTCCAATTATCATTCAAAAGAGCGTTTCTACAGGGAGGAACAAAAATACCAAACCTTAAAAAAGCTAAATTTAGCCAACTAAGAGAGGCCATAGGCCTAACTAAATGGGATAAAGTCCTCACAAATAAAAATACAGCCACAAAATGGGATATCTTTAAAAGCATCCTAAAAGCTCATTGTGAGAGGTACATACCGCATGGGAATAAAAGGTTAAGGAACAAAAAGAAACCAATGTGGATAAACAGAACTGTAAAGAAAGCAATAAATGACAAAAAGAAAGCATATAAAACACTAAAACAGGAGGGTAGCACGGAAGCACTGAAAAACTATAAGGAAAAAAATAGAACATGTAAAAAACAAATAAAAGCGGCCAAACTAGAGACCGAGAGATTAATTACCAAAGAGAGTAAAACTAACCCTAAAATGTTCTTCAATTATATTAATGTTAAAAAGTATAAATCTGATGGTGTCGGTCCATTAAAGAGTAATGAGGGGGGATTCGCAGAGAGCGACGAGGAGAAAGCAAAGCTGTTAAATATTTTTTTCTCCAATGTATTCACTGAGGAAAATAAACTGTCAGATGAAATGCTGAATGTTGAAATAAATTCCCCATTAAAAGTGTCCTGGCTGACCCAGGAAGAAGTACAACAGCGACTTAAAAAGATCAAAATAGACAAATCGCAAGGACCGGATGGCATACACCCCCGTATCCTAAGGGAATTAAGTAATGTCATAGCCAGACCCTTATTGCTGATATTTGCGGACTCTATACTGACAGGGAATGTCCCACAGGATTGGCGCATGGCAAATGTGGTGCCAATATTCAAAAAGGGTCCAAAAACAGAACCTGGAAACTATAGGCCGGTAAGTTTAACATCTGTTGTGGGTAAACTGTTTGAAGGTTTTCTGAGAGATGCTATCTTAGAGCATCTTAACGGAAATAAGCAAATAACGCCATATCAGCATGGCTTCGTGAGGGATCGGTCATGTCAACCTAATTTAATCAGTTTCTATGAGGAGGTAAGTTCTAGACTTGACAGCAGCGAATGAATGGATGTCATGTATCTGGACTTCTCCAAAGCATTTGACACTGTACCACATAAAAGGTTAGTATATAAAATGAGAATGCTTGGACTGGGAGAAAACGTCTGTAAGTGGGTAAGTAACTGGCTCAATGATAGGAAACAGAGGGTGGTTATTAATGGTACATACTCAGATTGGTCACTGTCACTAGTGGAGTACCTCAGGGGTCAGTATTGGGCCCTATTCTCTTCAATATATTTATTAATGATCTTGTAGAAGGCTTGCATAGTAAAATATCAATTTTCGCAGATGACACTAAACTGTGTAAAGTAATTAACACTGAAGAGGACAGTATACTACTACAGAGGGATCTGGATAGATTGCAGGCTTGGGCAGATAACTGGCAGATGAGGTTTAAAGGGAACCTGTCACCAGGATTTTGTGTATAGAGCTGAGGACATGGGTTGCTAGATGGCCGCTAGCACATCCGCAATACCCAGTCCCCGTAGCTCTGTGTGCTTTTGTTGTGTATAAAAACCGATTTGATACATATGCAAATTAACCTGAGATGAGTCAGAGCTTGAAAATATGACTCTTCTCTAGTCACACAAGTAAGATATGACTCTTTTATGGTAATTTGCATATGTATCAAATCGTTTTTTTACACAATAAAAGCACACAGAGCTATGGGGACTGGGAATGTGCTAGCGGCCATCTAGCAACCCATGTCCTCAGCTCTATACACAAAATCCCGGTGACAGGTTCCCTTTAACACTGACAAATGTAAAGTTATGCACATGGGAAGGAATAATGCAAGTAACCCGTACATACTAAATGGTAAAAAACTGGGTAACACTGACATGGAAAATGATATAGGAATTTTAATAAACAGCAAACTAAGCTGCAAAAAACAGTGTCAGGCAGCTGCTGCCAAGGCCAATAAGATAATGGGTTGCATCAAAAGGGGCATAGATGCCCGTGATGAGAACATATTCCTACTACTTTACAAATCATTAGTCAGACCACACATGGAGTACTGTGTACAGTTCTGGGCTCCAGTGAACAAGGCAGACATAGCAGAGCTGGAGAGGGTCCAGAGGAGGGCAACTAAAGTAATAACTGGAATGGTGCAACTACAGTACCCTGAAAGATTATCAAAATTAGGGTTATTCACGTTAGAAAAAAGACGACTGAGGGGAGATCTAATTACTATGTATAAATATATCAGGGGTCAGTACAGAGATCTCTCCCATCATCTATTTATCCCCAGGACTGTGACTGTGACGAGGGGACATCCTCTGCGTTTGTGTCACGAGGGTGTCAAGAGCCACGTCTGACTCCGTTATACCCGGGGTCAGGAAGTCGCAACGGGTGGCTGCGCGCTCTATGTCTAAAGACAGTGCTGCTTCTTAATGGTAGCTTTCTGGGTTTGCCTTGCAATCCTTTTTGGCTCACTCAGGGATCCGTAGCTTCTCCTCCTCAGCTGTTTCTTGTCCAGCAATCCCAACCTCCTTATATTCCCATCTCTCACTTCTCTGGTTGCCAGATATAGAGCTTCCTGCCTGGACTTCTATACTGACCCACTGGAGCTGTGTAGCTGTGTTCCCTGGTTGTTGTTCCAGAACGTTACCCTCCGGATCCCTGTTGGGCTTTTGTTGTCCGCTGTTGTCGCCCACCTGGGATTATATGTTTTGTCTGTGTTGTCTGTCCTCTCCTTGGTGTTTTCCTTTCAGTGTCAGTGGTGCGGACTAGTGATTCCACCGTTCACTACATAGGGCTCATCTTAGGGAAAGCCAGGGTTTAGGCACATGATCGGCGTACGGGTGAGGAACCCGTCTAGGGACGTCAGGGCAGTCAGGTGCCAGCCTCAAGGTGAGTCAGGGGTCACCACCTTTCCCTCTCCCTTGGACAGGGCCTTCCCATTTCCCTCCCTTTGCGTGACGCCGGTCATTACAGTCTGGAGGAAAGAAGGTTTGTACACAAACATAGAAAAGGATTCTTTACGGTAAGAGCAGTGAGACTATGGAACTCTCTGCCTGAGGAGGTGGTGATGGTGAGTGCAATAAAGGAATTCAAAAGGGGCCTGGATGTATTTTTGGAGTGTAATAATATTACAGGCTATAGCTGCTAGAGAGGGGTCGTTGATCCAGGGAGTTATTCTGATTGCCTGATTGGAGTCGGGAAGGAATTTTTTATTCCCCTAAAGTGAGGAAAATTTCCTTCTACCTCACAGTTTTTTTTTTGCCTTCCTCTGGATCAACTTGCAGGATGACAGGCCGAACTGGATGGACAAATATCTTTTTTCGGCCTTATGTACTATGTAACTATGTTACTATGTTACTCCAAGATAACATATCTTAGAAAACCTTCAGTTTACCAACAACAGATATTAAACTTACGGGCCTATTGTTTCCGGGCTCTGTTTTTGACTCGTTTTTGAATACTGGCACCACATTTGTTAAATGCCCATCCTGTGGTACACTCCCTGTCTATATAAAGTCCTTAAATATCAGAAATAAGGGTCTGGCTATGACATTACTTAAAGGGGTTCTCCGGGAATTAAGAAAATGAAAATATGCAAATATTACTTTATTATAAATATATTCCCAAATACATTTAATTAGTTATAATGGCTCGTTTTGTCTAGGGAGCAATAATTTGGAGAAACGTAATCGCCGCAGTCCTGTTTGTACACACAAAACCTGTACTAATCACAGCAGGGCAATTTACTTCACAAAACTAAGGTAAAGAGCTGCCTCCTCCTCCTCTCTGCGCTGACTGTCAGGGATTATGATCAGATTCAGACAAAAATCTTATCATCTGTATTCGGGATCATAATCCCTGACGAGTAGAGAGGAGGATGAGGCAGTTCTTTAACTCAGTGTTGTGAAGTAACTTGTCCTGCTGTGTGATTAGAACAGGTTTTGTGTTTACAAATAGGACAGTGGCCATTTTGTTTATCCCAATGATTGCTCCCTAGACAAAACGAGCCATTATAACTAATGAAAGGTATTTGGGAATATATTTATAATGAAATAATATTTAAGTATTTTCATTTTCTTATTTATTACAGTGGCTCTACCGTCCCAAATTCACAGACTAGGTGTACTCTCCACGGCACACCCACTGCCGGTAAAAGTAACAATATGGAACAACAACTGGTTTAGAGGGCACTCAAATATCTGGTGTTGCGAGGAAACATATGATATATGGATGCCTAAAGTTATTTAAAGTTATTTATTCAATACATATATACAGTAAAATCAGTGTACACTTCAAATTTTTAAAAAGAAGAAAAATCACAAAAAAATATAAAGAATATAAAAATCTCAAAATATATAAAAAAAATAAAAGCAAAAAAAAACAACACATAAAAATATATCAACAATTTTAATAAATTGGCAATATGATAAAAGAAGATTAATAGAAGAAAAATAATAATGCATACACACCTTGATAGGGCATCATAATTTTTAAAACCAATGATTTGCAACTAATTGATTGCATAATGTACTTAATGTTGTTAGGTAATGAACATTATATAATAACTAAAATATCAAATCAATATAAATTAAATTAATATATAGTATATATTAACTAAAAGACAAATCATCCTTTATTTTTTGTTAAATATAATAAATTAGATAATACTGTATATATAAATATTGCATAACACATATAATTGCATATAATTGGCCAGCTGATCTGTTAATATATCCAGTATGTTTTGCACAGTTCCCCTTGTGTGCTTCTCAATTAAACCAGCATCTGTGTTTTAATGCTGTATCAAAAGTAATTGATGTTCTTTTGTATGAACTAAGGTTACTGTTATGGTTAGTCTTAACATGTTTTCTGCCTGTTCTTTTCACACCAAACGCATTTCAGAGCATTGAGGAGCACGAGGCTCCGAAACGCGTTTGCTATGAAAAGAACAGGCAGCAAACATGAGAGCGGTTACAATCTATAAACTATTGAACTTTGCATAATTACATTCTTTATAGCAAGCGGAGCGCTCCGAATCCACCACTGATCAGATGGTATTTCAACGGCCAAATAAACCAGCAGCTCCTTAGAACGTGGGACGCCGAAAGAACTTAGTCAATAAAGCTCAGCGGCCGCAGTTGTGGTCCCTCGACCATACAAGAATGGTACTGTAACAGTGTATTTATGTTACACCATCAGAGATTGTAACATTTAACGCTTAGTCATAACATTGAAAGGCTAACCATAACAGTAACCCGTGTTCATACAAAAGGACATCAATTACTTTTGATACAGCATTGAAACACAGACGCTGGTTTAATTGAGGAGCACACAAGGGGAACTGTGCAAAACATACTGGATATATTAGCATATCAGCTGGCCAATTATATGCAATAATACGTGTTATACAATATTTATATATACAGTACTATCTATATTTATTATACCTAAAAAAAACACTGATTTGCCTTTTAGTTAATATATACTATATATTGATTTGATTTATATTGATTAGATTTTTTAGTTATTATATAAAGTTCATTATCTAACAGCATTAAGCATATTATGCAATCGATTAGTCGCAAATCATTGGTTTTAAAAATACTATACACATTCTGACGCAATATCAAGGTGTGTATTTTTCTTCTATTATTCTTCTTTTATGATGTTGGCAATTTATTGATATTGTTGATACATTTTTATGTGTTTTTATTTTGCTTTAATTTTTTTTATCTTTTTTGAGATTTTTATATTCTTTATATTTTTTTGAGATTTTTCTTCTTTTGAATAATTTGAAGTGTACACTGATTTTAACGTATATATGTATTGAATACATAACTTTAAATAACTTTAGGCATCAATATATCATATGTTTCCTTGCAATGCCAGATATTTGAGTGTCCTCCAAATCAATTGTTGTTCCATTTTCATTTTCTTAATTCCCAGGGAACCCCTTTAATTCTCTTGGGATACGGGGGTGTTTGCCATCTGGTTCCGGTGATTCGTCTATTTTAATCTTTTTAAGATGCCGTTGTACTTCTTCCTGGGTCAGACAGGGAAGTTTTAATGGGAAATTTACTTTTAAATTCTGTATTTCATCTGACAGTTTATTTTCCTCAGTAAATATAGTGGGGGGGGGAAACATGTATTAGTTTTTTTTCTCCTTATCACTCTCTGCAACTCCGCCCAATAACATTCTGTAAAGGGCCAACACCTTCAGATTTATACTTTTTATCATTTATATAATTGAAGAACATTTTAGGGTTAGTTTTACTCTCTTTGGCAATAAATCTCTCTATCTCCAGTTTGGCTGTTTTTATTTTTATTTTACATATTCTATTTTTTTCCTTATAGTTTATAGTTTTTCAATGCTTCCTTGCTAACCTCCTGTTTTAGCAATTTAAATGCTTACTTTTTGTCCTTTATTGCTTCCTTTACATTTATATTTATCCACACTGTTTTTCTTTTCTTGTTCCTTACCCTTTTATTTTTTAATGCTGCATAACAATGTAGGACAGTCAGTAAAATTTCTATCTACGGTGTAATTTACATCTAAGTTCACTTGTATAACAATAGCTTTATTGCCATAAAAAGTTTTTGGCATAATGCAACTCATTTAATAACACCAGAAAGATGCTCAGCAGCAAAATGCTATTGGGGTGCTGTGCTGGCAATAATAGTACAGGACCATTAAAAAGTATTCATACCCCTTGAATTTTTCCAAATAGTTTTCATGGATTTTATGTGATAAACCAACACAAAGTAGCAAGTATGTGTGAAGTGAAAATAAAATGATATGTGGTTTTCAAAAGTTTTAGTAAATAAAAATCTGGAGTGTGGCATACATTTGTACTCAGCCCTCTGTACTCTGATACCTCTAAATAAAATCCACTGTGACCAATTGCCTTCAGAAGTCACCTAATTCATAAGTAGAGTTCACCTCTGTGTAATGTGTTCTCAGTAGCATAATTGCTACTTTGTGTTGGTCTATCACATAAAATCTCAATAAGAATACATTTAAAATTGTGGGTGTAACGTGACAAAATGTGGAAAAGTTCAAGGGGTAAGAATACTTCTTCGAGTTACTGTATGAAGTCTCTATTCCAACGGAAAAAAAAGGAATATTTTTTTCTTGCAGGTATCCAATTTTGTAGCACAGAATTGCTAAGGTAAAGTTCTGCAGCAGCTATATTATTAAGCACTGACTGTGCCCACTAAGCCCCTTAATCCATAAAACTGCTATCTGTAAACAGCCCAAAGTATTCAACACAATTATTTTTCTATTCTGTCCCTACACTGTCACTATAAAACTAGAATAGATGATTGCTTGTGACTGTATACTAAGATCGATTTCGGTCAGGCACTGCATACACCCATAAACCCTCATTAACAGTTTGACACAAAATAACATTCTTCTGTTTATTCACAGGCACCTCCCTGCCTGCTTCCCAACTGATTGGCTGATGAGGCTGTTTTTTAGTACTATTTCCTGATGTAGACTGTACTATTCTCATTTAAAAGTGCCATTGGTTTTACCATCAAAGTGAAAACCTGTATAATAGTTTTATATACTCACTGTATCATGGTATTATTCAGCTATCGTATAGTGGTATTATTCAGTCATGGTATGGACTTTATTTATTTATTCAGTGTATTTTAGTATTACTTAGTCACAGTATGGCAGGGTTATCAACTTGGTCACTGCATGGCACTATTATTTAGTGCTGACTGGAATGCATATACAGTACAGACCAAAAGTTTGGACACACCTTCTCATTCAAAGAGTTTTCTTTATTTTCATGACTATGAAAATTGTAGATTCACACTGAAGGCATCAAAACTATGAATTAACACATGTGGAATTACATAACAAACAAGTGTGAAACAACTGAAAATATGTCTTATTCTAGGTTCTTCAAAGTAGCCACCTTTTGCTTTGATTACTGCTTTGCACACTCTTGGCATTCTCTTGATGAGCTTCAAGAGGTAGTCCCCTGAAATGGTTTTCACTTCACAGGTGTGCCCTGTCAGGTTTAATAAGTGGGATTTCTTGCCTTATAAATGGGGTTGGGACCATCAGTTGCGTCGAGGAGAAGTCAGGTGGATACACAGCTGATAGTCCTACTGAATAGACTGTTAGAATTTGTATTATGGCAAGAAAAAAGCAGCTAAGTAAAGAAAAATGAGTGGCCATCATTACTTTAAGAAATGAAGGTCAGTCAGTCAGCCGAAAAATTGGGAAAACTTTGAAAGTAAGGGCTATTTGACCATGAAGGAGAGTGATGAAGTGCTGCGCCAGATGACCTGGCCTCTACAGTCACCGGACCTGAACCCAATCGAGATGGTTTGGGTTGAGCTGGACCGCAGAGTGAAGTCAAAAGGGCCAACAAGTGCTAAGCATCTCTGGGAACTCCTTCAAGACTGTTGGAAGACCATTTCAGGGGACTACCTCTTGAAGCTCATCAAGAGAATGCCAAGAGTGTGCAAAGCAGTAATCAAAGCAAAAAGTGGTTACTTTGAAGAACCTAGAATATGACATATTTTCAGTTGTTTCACACTTGTTTGTTATGTATATAATTCCACATGTGTTAATTCATAGTTTTGATGCCTTTATAGTCATGAAAATAAAGAAAACTCTTTGAAGGTGTGTCCAAACTTTTGGTCTGTACTGTATGTTAAGGGAACCTCTCAAATTAAAAAGGCCACCTGATCTGGGGAAAGCTTGAGGAGAAGCTGTGCAATTGATATACACTGCTCAAAAAAATAAAGGGAACACAAAAATAACACATCCTAGATCTGAGTTAATTTAATATTCTTCTGAAATACTTTGTTCTTTACATAAGACAACAAAATCACACAAAAATAAATAAATATGGAAATCAAATTTTTAAACCCATGGAGGTCTGGATTTTGAGTCACACTCAAAATGAAAGTGGAAAAATACACTACAGGCTGATCCAACTTTGATGTAATTTCCTTAAAACAAGTCAAAATGAGGCTCAGTAGTGTGTGTGGCCTCTACGTGCCTGTATGACCTCCCTATAACGCCTGTGCATGCTCCTGATGAGGTGGCGGACGGTCTCCTGAGGGATCTCCTCCCAGACCTGGACTAAAGCATCTGCCAACTCCTGGACAGTCTGTGGTGCAACGTGACGTTGGTGGATAGAGCGAGACAGGATGTCCCAGATGTGCTCAATTGGATTCAGGTCTGGGGAACGGGCGGGCCAGTCCATAGCATCAATGCCTTTGTCTTGCAGGAACTGCTGACACACTCCAGCCACATGAGGTCTAGCATTGTCTTGCATTAGGAGGAACCCAGGGCCAACCGCACCAGCCTATGGTCCCACAAGTGGTCTGAGGATCTCATCTCGGTACCTAATGACAGTCAGGCTACCTTTGGCGAGCACATGGAGGGCTGTGCGGCCCTCCAAAGAAATGCCACCCCACACCATTACTGACCCAATGCCAAACCGGTCATGCTGGAGGATGTTGCAGGCAACAGAACGTTCTCCACGGCGTCTCAAGACTCTGTCACGTCTGTCACATGTGCTCAGTGTGAACCTGCTTTCATCTGTGAAGAGCACAGGGCGCCAGTGGCGAATTTGCCAATCTTGGTGTTCTCTGGCAAATGCCAAACGTCGTGCACGGTGTTGGGCTGTAAGCACAAACCCCACCTGTGGACGTCGGGCCCTCATATCACCCTCATGGAGTCTGTTTCTGACCGTTTGAGCAGACACATGCACATTTGTGGCCTGCTGGAGGCCATTTTGCAGGGCTCTGGCAGTGCTCCTCCTGTTCCTCCTTGCACAAAGGCGGAGGTAGCGGTCCTGCTGCTGGGTTGTTGCCCTCCTACGGCCTCCTCCACATCTCCTGATGTACTGGCCTGTCTTCTGGTAGCGCCTCCATGCTCTGGACACTAGGCAGACAGACACAGCAAACCTTCTTGCCACAGCTCGCATTGATGTGCCATCCTGGATAAGCTGCACTACCTGAGCCACTTGTGTGGGTTGTAGACTCCGTCTCATGCTACCACTAGAGTGAAAGCACCGCCAGCATTCAAAAGTGACCAAAACATCAGCCAGGAAGCATAGGAACTGAACCACCCCTTTATTGGGGGTGTCTTGCTAATTGCCTATAATTTCCACCTGTTGTCTATCCCATTTGCACAACAGCATGTGAAATTGATTGTCACTCAGTGTTGCTTCCTAAGTGGACAGTTTGATTTCACAGAAATGTGATTGACTTGGAGTTACATTGTGTTGTTTAAGTGTTCCCTTAATTTTTTTGAGCAGTGTATATTTTCATGGGGAAAATATTCTATCAGGAATTTACCCAGCTATGCTCCATGGTAGAAAAGACAACAAAGGCAGCAAAATTTAGAAAAATTTGATTAGGCAACTTCGCCAGTTAGCCAAGAAATGTGATTCATTCCGAATAAATTCATCACAAATAGCTATAATTCAAAGATACGCAGGACACTCTGCCTTAGGGTATTGCCACACGGAGCGGCTGTGCTATGGGCAGGTTGCGGGCATGCTGCGGTAAAGAACCACACATCTAATTAGACCACCAGCTGCCATTCATTTAATAATGAAGAGCGCACTGTATAGTCCTTCTTTATTGTTAATAGCCATGTGACACCTTTAAACAGGGGCTGTTGCTGGTGTGGGGTTTGGCTGGTTAAGTGAGGGGACAATAAGCATATTATTGCTGTTCTTGCCTGCAATCTCCTGCAGGTTATTTGACAGTAAACACTGAATATTAATCAGCTCTGGCATACCCACTTCTCCAATTTCAGCGGTCTCCTGCCCTACAGGTGGGGGCCCTTCTTCTGCCATCTGATTTTTCTCCTTTTCTGCATTATCTAATATCAATGAGAATATGTCATCAGGAACATCCAGCTTCTCCTCTCTCTGCATCTTGCTCACTTTTCTTGGACATGGAGACTTTGAAGGATGATTTGGAAGGAGTAAAGCCAGTAAAAGGAACGTTTTTATTAAGACTGGATGGAATTGGTTGGCATGGTGGCATCTTACTGGTATTGAATTGCAAATGTTAGTTTACGGCTTGTCAGTGCCTGTGATTTTTTCCTAACGCCTGTTAGTTAATTGTGTGCTCAGAACTGTGCAATATTTCTGTTGAACCTTCCTGTGTATTGACCTCAGCTTGTTTCAGGACCTATCCCTTGTCTACCCATTTGTTTTCTACTGATTCTCGAGGCTTAACTCAGCTTATTTCTGGATTAACCCTTTGTCTACTGATTAGGCTTCTACTGTTTCTCCTGGCTTTTACTCTAGTTTATTTTTATTTTCTGTCTTCTGTTTTGGCTTTTATTTTCTGTGGCTTGCCATATTCTCCTGCTACTTCTTTGCAACTGATAGGTCTGCTACCAGTGACCTTTCACTTGCCTTTTTGTTTGAATGTGAGGTCAAAGAGGGAATGCTGTCCGTCACTTATTAGAACTGTCCAAATGACTACTAAGCATAAAACTGATGTTCTATTCAATCTTTTCTCACAAAACTACACATCAATTTGCTCAGATCTTCCTGCTCAATAAGATGATGCCTGCAGATTGGATTGCATGTAAAAAAAAAATTATAGGCTTTCTTTACGGAACACAGTAAATAGAGTACATAGTAACTTATCCATTTCCATCACAATGAATCCGATTTGTTGTATGACAAATATTTAGGGGTCATTTATGACCAATGTGAGGAATATGGATTAATATTTACTGTCAGCCATGTCCTCACACCCACCATTTGCTGAAAGATGGCAGAGGAAATCAAGCCCAACAGCGGGGCCCTGCTTCAAATCCACAGCCAGATAGCAGAAAACTCCTAGCAGGCCACATTTGGTTACATTTTGCACCTCCAGTCAGACAGCATGGATCCTGCAGGAAAACCCCCAGCAGGAGGTAACAATCCTTGCCAGGATCAATGATACCTCCCAGACATGTTGGCACCTCCATTTCATAAGAAATTATGAATCGCCCGGCCATCGCAGGAGCAAACCGGATGCATATTTGTATCCCGGGGGCCACAATGAACATGCCTATGGTCTTTGTTTGAGGCTGGAATGCCAGGGAAGGGATATCTAAATATCTCCCCACAGAAACCCAATAGCGGCACCATGTTTGGACTCTAGTTGTATCCGCAACCCAGGCGGATCTGTTGGTCACAGAACCATCTTCCTGTGACCTTCTGGACTGTAGCTATAAACCCTAAAGGGTTTTGTGGGTCATTTGCAGCCAGTGCAGCAGAGGGGGCATGGACTCCTCCCAAAGGCCGAGGTTGGGCGGCTACAGGTTAAAAGGCTTGTGCCAGCAAGTGGGCGTGTCTTTTCTCTGAAAGGGGGTCACATCGTGCAATGTGTTTGGAGGGACCTGCAACCGGCTGACATCACTGCCTCCGACGTGAATACAGCTAAGAACTCACCACTACCCAAAGGACTCATATATCTGGTAAACTGACTTATTGTTCTGCTTAACCCTGTTGTACCTATATCACCTGTATCTGTAACCTCAGACCACTGTATATATTCTCTGTGTATATTGTGTCATCTAGTGTGCCCTTATGGCGATTAAATATATAATTTAATTTTGTGCTATCTTGTATCTCGATCACGAATCCCCACTGTAAGGGAGTCTGCGGTTTTGGTTCCCTTGCAGGCAGATACGGTGGGGCGTCCGCATGGGCGCCGGAGGGGAGGGCCGCGGGGATCTCTGAGGCAGAATTGTCGGGCTGATGGCAATACGTTGCGTCCGG
This sequence comes from Bufo bufo, assembly GCF_905171765.1. Classification (NCBI taxonomy): domain Eukaryota; kingdom Metazoa; phylum Chordata; class Amphibia; order Anura; family Bufonidae; genus Bufo; species Bufo bufo. The sequence continues at coordinate 823,188,204 of NC_053390.1, read as the reverse complement.
TCCTGCCTCCGGTGTCTCCTGCGGGTTCCGTTCCGGTGTCCATGCTGGCACAATCCCGTGCCTGTGCCGAGTCTTTTGGGTGTCCGAGTGTACGCCCGAGGGGTGATTCGCAAAGGAATGCGCGGCCGAAGGTGTGTGCATCTAATGCGCTGTGTCGGCCACTAGCAGGTAAAGCATCTGTGCACAAATTCAAAGTTGATTAGGAATTTGCTGCACAGGTGCTAATGAGTAGGATCATCGCATGACCTATGAGGTTCTGACAAGCAGCACTCTGTGATTGGCCAGCAGGTGTTTAAAAGGTGATCTCCCTGGCTGATCAGTGCTCACTGTTGTCTCTACAACCTGGGTTCAGATTCACTAAGTTTGTTCCATGCATGAACTCTGTGTGTCTCCATCTAGTGAATGCCTCTGGAAACCTCGTCTATGCTCTACAGTTGCACCGTGTGTGGCCTCGGATCGGACCTTGGATACTTCACCGTCTCAGGTATTTAGTTTCACGGACTCTTCTGTATGAACTTTAGCCTGGTCTGGCTTTTCTCTGATGTTTTCCCACAGAGGTTATTATTTGGACTACGTTATTTCTGTATGATTTCTGGCTTGGACTTTACTGCTGTGTTTTCAATAAATGCACGTTTGTTTAGATCTTTGCCTGGTTGCTTGGGGTTCTGCAGCATTACACCCACGTCCGTGTTTCGGCCTAGTTATAAGCTACCACGGGTTGGTTTCTCACCCTATATAATCCCGTTAGCGGACTGGGCTTATATCAAACGAGAAGCTGGTGGAAATATACCTGGGCTGAGGAGGCACTGTTTTCACTGCGACAGTGAAAAGGTTCTCTCAGCTTGTTGCCTCTCTCTGCCTGCGTGGACAGGAGGTGTCTGTGTAAACTGTACCAAGCTGACCTTACCTGCTCCTCTGGAAGGCGTAACATCTCTCTTTGGTAACAAGTGACCATACTGCATCTCGTGAGCTCGACGTAGGTGACGTCAAGCGGGCACGAGGCGTGGTATTTGTCACAACCAATCATACAGAACTTTTGTGGCGTATATCTGGTGCACATTTTGTTGCATGATATGGTGCAGCAGAATCTGCGACTTCTTCCCTGCCTAAAAAATGGGGTGTGGGATGGGCAGGGAAGGGGATGGGCCAGCAAGCTCATCTCATTCGCCATTTTATACACCTGGTTTAGGCGTAGAAAATTGTCTAAATGTAAGACAGCAAGGAGGCTGGTTTACATTTACACTGGTTGTTGATTTGCCAAAGTTAGGTAAAGGTCTCGCCTCTTCATAACTTCAGCAGATCCACTGCCAGCTATATGCTTATTAAGACCAGCGTCTAAAATGCCCCTTAATGCTTGTTTTTCCCTCTGGAGCAAGCAAACATGGCACTCAGCATCAAAGCTATTGTATGGACAACTGAACATTTTAGATTGCAGGTCCACGGGTAAATTATAAAAAATATATTGGTAATCTGCCTGCATCTGATACACATTTTTATCTTCAGAACATTTGCATTTAGCTGGAACTCTCCATGTGTTATTTATTAAGCTACAATAACCATTAGCCAATGTTTGCTTGCTTTTTTATCACTTACAAATATGTAAGCTACGGCAGATGCTATTACATTGAAATTTTTGTGAAAAACCATTGTGCACAATAAATACATGACTTTCCCTGTGTTTTTTTTTATCTAATGTATTTAAAAAAGGACTAAAACCCTGAAATTGACACAAAAGCTAACAATGAAACACTTAGTAGATGCAACATGTTAAATGTGTAAATGTATAGAGCTCAAGTGGTAGCAATTTTTCAGTTGATCCATTGTAACATTATTGCACATTGGAATAAAAACTGGTGCTTGTTTTAAATATATGGTGTAATATGTAAATCCACGGGAATAAACCCAAACAAGATCTAGCATATGCTGATTAGAGGTAATGTGCCCATGGCAGTGGTGATCTAGAAGTCTCAAACTAATAAGGACAAGGGCTAAATTGAAAGGCAGATTGCTCTAACACCATGATCGTCACACTGTGATCTCAGCACCTCCAGAGGCAAAGATCCCAAGTGCTGGAATATGTATTCTAACACCTGTTTCACTCCAAGTTGTCTGATCGCATTAGTGTCTGTCTGATGAAGCGTGATGAACCGCTGCAGTGGAAAAGTGTTACCTGCTGAAAGTAAAATTACCTCTAAGCTGTTTTACTTGTTAACACTTTGTTGTCCACGGCTATTGAATGGAAACAGTAAACATGTTTAGATGTAAATTTTTCATTTCAGGTTTTGATAACTATTTGGTAAAAAAGATCATTTATTACAGGTTTTCAGTGTGGCAATTTGCATATAATAGCCAATTACTACCGTATCACAAATGTGTGACCATCTCTCTGCTGATAATGGTCACCGTTCTTCCGTGTCCATCGTGCTGCTCTATAAGGAACATTATAAGCATACGATCCTGACCCACAGTCGTCCGTTCAGATCCCTTATGATTTTGTTTATCTGGTCTTATCTGGATCATGTGACAAGGATCACAAGATAAAGTGGGTGGCCTCTACTGCATAGACATGCGCACATGTGAGCATTGCCGGATTAGGCCATCTTAGATGTGGTCTCTATTGAGTTACTGTGCGCCTGAAAGTTCACGAGAGTTAGCATTCTCGCTCACGCGCAGTAATTGAATGTGGACACCACCAAGACCGCGATGCTCGGCGCGTGCAATTTATCAGCTGATTGTGAGTCTTTTAATACACATTATGTAATGGGCGCACCTGTACTTTTTAATGATCAATTACACTGTATCATGTATTGTCACAATATACTGTGCATTTTTTATATACAACACTGCAATTTTATTTTAATTATGTATTTTGCACATCAATATTGAGATTTTTGTATGTTTTAAATATGATTTATTATGTATTTGGTTCACTTTTATACTTGATTGATGTTTATGTATCATGAATTGACACATCTATATATATATATATTGGTTGTAACACATGTGCACATAGCTTGAGAAGGACCGCAACAAGCGGTTGAAACGTGGCTGCTACATGAAACTGGGTGAATAAACCTCACGTGTTTTCCTGAATCTCATGGTGTGCTGCTGGCTTTTTTTGCTTTATAAGGAACATTATTCGTTGAACTACTACTCTCCTTTTTGCTATTATTACCTCTCCCCACCTCTCCTTGCTGTGTGTTCTGCTGTCCCGCTGTTTTTAATTACTAAATAGCTCTTGCTATACATGTGGTGCTGTCCTCTTACTCCTTGCCTGAGCAATTAAGGTTTCTAGCATGCTAGCTCATAGCTAAGTTGTTGTTCTCTGTTGTGTTCCCGTTTACCAACCTTGCCAGTTTTACCGTTGAGACCCACTGCTGCCATATCTGACCTCGGACCTGTTTCACAGATTCGCACAAACTCTTCCTGCCCTGAGCTCGGCCTGTTACTGATTACATATTCCGTGCCTTGCACCAGTGTCTCTGACCCCCGTTGGTAAACTGTCAACCACACCTGGACTACTTGTAATACCCCAGAGGTGCATTACCACTTCTACACCTCTCCACTATCTTCTACGGTTAACCTAATGTCATCCACTGTATTTATTTCCAGGTTCTGCAAAATGTGTATTCCCATTTCCTTGCAACTGTTATGTTCCAGTGTCATGTACCTGGTTCACCAGCAGATGGCGGCATATAAGGCAGAGCTATGTTTCAGAGAATGGAACTATTCTTTCCATGCTATTCTCTCCCTCTAGGGAGGAGTTTAACTAGATAGAGTTAGTCTAGGCTATCCCTTCTAGGGGAGAGGTCGAGTCTAGCTTACCCCATGCTGGGGGAAGGCTGTGTCCAAGCCAGCCACCTTCAGCTCTGCTGGATCACGAGGTCAAAGCAAAGAGACTCAAAAGCCAGGAAGTAAGTTCCCTGGACCAAGACAAAGCTACAGACCAGACTACAGAAAGTTAAGTACAGCAGAAAAGAAAGGAAAATATTCCTATTTAACCCTGTTAGCACAGCAGAGCCAGAAAGTAACTGATGTTGCATAGCCAAGTGTGTTTGCCTGCCAGAATTTATGCCAAAGCTTGCTGGTAACCAATACAAAGTTGGAAGATTGTTTTCTGATGAAAAGTAAAGCTGTTATCATCTTCAACACAAGGTCTGGACTCAATTTATTTCATTGTTCCCTTCATGACCTATCCCTTGCTCTGCAGCGCACGACATTGCCTGGGGTTACAGCGTATCCAGGTAGGAGCACTGTGACACGTGCAACACCATTAAGGGACATTTAGGCCACCTTACACCACTCTGGCATTCCTACACCTGGGTACCACCATATCATTAAAAGGGGCCCTGTGCCCTTGTTGCTTCACTGCAACTGGCGTCATGCAAAACGATTGACTTTTTCCCTCTTAAAAGGACTCCTAGTGGCGTTGGTCTTATGCGCCACATACTCCAGGAGGTAGCTATCTGGTGGTTTCTTACAACACAGCCCAGATCCCTTTACGGGGGTTAAAGGGTGAATACTAAAGATCTGCCAGGATAACTCCCTTAGGC
>NC_053390.1:823084473-823183638 GCF_905171765.1 Bufo bufo | reverse complement strand
CGGCCCAAATAAATGTGCTAATATGTCGCTTAAGTTTAGTGTAGTATGTTTTGGGAACTGGGATCGGTAAAACTTGCTGCAAATAGGTTAATCTTGGTAAGACCAGTGAGGTTACCATATTTTTCCTTCCAAACCTTGATAACATTGGATTCTTAAACCCATCTATTTGGTCAGAGATAGACTGAAGGAGAGGAGGGTAGTTAAGTCTAAAAAGAGAGGACGGGTCCGGGCTGATTTTGACTCCTAGATATGTAATATATGGAGCGTCCCAGTTGAAAGGGGAGCTTGCCCTCAATGTCTCTCTCATTAAGTTTGGAAGTTCTATACTGATGATGTGAGATTTGCTCATATTGATTTTGAAGTTAGAATAAGAGCTAAATTGTTCCAATATCTTATATATCAAGGGTAAAGCTATGGTTGGATTAGTATTCATAATTAGTAAATCGTCTGCGAAGGAAGCTACCTTATGTTCCAATTGGTTTATCTTTATGCCCTCAATCCCTTTTTCCAATCTAATGGCTTGCAGCAGTGTTTCCATTATAAGCACAAATAGCAGGGGTGAAAGAGGACATCCCTGTCTGGTACCATTTCTGATGTTAAAAGAAGGGGACAGAGTATCATTAATAATGATGGATTCTGATGCATGGGTATACAGGGAGAAAATAGAATTAATATATGAATCAGGGATTTTAATAGTTCTAAGAACTTCTCTCATATATTCCCAACTTACCCTGTCGAAAGCTTTTTCTGCATCCGTGGTAAGGAGAACCAGAGATTTTTTAGACTTTTTTGCAAAATAGATTGCATTTAATACCTTTGCGGTATTATCTCTGCCCTCCCTACCACGGACAAAGCCCACTTGGTCATTTTTGATTAGATATGGAAGGAGAGAGGACAGGCGTGAGGCTAACATTTTGGCTAATAACTTCAGGTCTAGATTCAACAGGGAAATTGGGCGATAATTGGAACAGAGGGAACTATCTTTCCCCTCCTTCGGAATCAGTGTGATATGTGCTCTAGTCATATCCACGGATAATGGAACACCAGACAGGGAGCTATTAAATATGGGAATAAGATACGGACCTAATATGTTCTGAAAAGTGCGTTAATATAGTGCAGGATAACCATCCGGCCCAGGACTTTTCCCATTAGGGAGTTGTTTGATTGCTAACACTAATTCCTCCATCTTGAAGGGAGCTTGGAGAATCTGAGCTTGAGAGTCCGACAAGGTCGGCAGGGCAAGGGATTCCAAAAAAGGAGTTACTGTTTCTCTCAGGGAGTTGAGAGGGGGGGTATCAGCTTCTTTGTCCTCTTTTTTAATATTATATAGAGAATGATAAAACTTTTGGAACCGTTTAGCTATCTCAGTTGTGGAGGATACTACTTCCCCTTCAGAACTTCTGATCTTATGTATATAATTCTGGGATTTCCTTTGTTTAATACGTTGCATCATGAACTTTGAAGCTTTATCTCCATGCACATAGTATTTATATTGCGCATGGAGATAATACCTAGCTGATGCTGAATTAAGTAAGTTCTTTAGTGAGTTTTTCTTATCCAGAAGTTTCTTCAAATGTATATCTAATAGGGATCTTTTATGTGTAACTTCTAGGCTATGGATCTGATTTAGGAGGTCCTCTACTTTTTTTTTCTTTTCTTTATTAATTCTAGACCCCATGTTAATAAACTGGCCTCTCATATATGCCTTGTGTGTATCCCATAATGTATGGGCAGAGGTCTCAGGGAGGGAGTTAAAGGAGAAGAATTCTTCCATAATCTTTTGAATGTATTTTTTATTCTCTTCTGTGGAGATTAATTGTTCGTTAAGTCTCCACCTGAAGGCTTTAGGTTCCAGTGAGGGGGCTTGGATTTTAATGAAAACTGGTGCATGGTCGGATAGGATTATATCCCCTATATAGGCTTGGGAACACAGGTTAAGATGTTCTTTTGACAGAAATATATAGTCGAGTCTTTGATATGAGTTGTGGGGGTGGGAGAAAAAGGTGTAGTCCCGTCTGGAGGGGTTATGAATACGCCAAATATCATAGAGGGCACCTTGGTGTAATTTATTCTTCAGGTGTCTAATTGCTCTAGTAGAAAGGGCTGATTTTTTAGACGATGAGTCTAATGAAGGGTCTATTGTTAAATTCAGATCACCTCCAAACACCACCACCCCTTCTTTGAATGATTCCAAGAGCGTAAGTGTCTCCTTCAGCCATGAAGTCTGGTTAACATTTGGAGTGTAAACATTTGCAAATGTATACGTTTGATTAGCAACCTTTCCCTTTAACATTAAATATCTGCCATCCACATCCTGAATATGTGATATATATGTAAAAGGTAGGCCCCTCCGGAACCCTATGCTCACGCCTCTGGATGCTGCTGAGTTCGAGCCACAATGGTACCAATGTGGGTACAAGGATCGGGATAGATCTGGATATTTATTAAATTTAAAATGTGTCTCCTGGAGCATTAATACTGAGCAGCCTTCTTTTTTAGTTAGAGAAAAGATTTGGCTACGTTTTGATGGGGCGTTAAACCCCTTGACATTGAATGAAGCAATGCACATGTCAGCCATCTGGTAATAGAATGACTGAGTGTGTACCGCTAAAAGTTTTAAACATAAGGTGTGTATTTTTATGTGCTTTTTTTGTGTACTTAGCCATCCAGGACGGAGATACATGGCCGCAGAAGTGCCCCTCTTCCATCTGATGAGATAATGGTGATTTCCTATGGTACCTGTCACAGAACCAACACAAAAGTATAAACAACAGTGAGAACAATAAGAAAAACAGATCAGTTATTAAGGTCACTATCTTTGGAGTGTAGTTAATCCAAGAGTGGTAATGGGGGGTACATGTACACATTATAATGTGACAGATTTCCAATCCCTCATAATTATTTCTATTTGGCACTAGTATAGATATACTTTAGCTAAAAGAAATAAAGTGCTATATTCTACTTAAGGAGAAAATTTTTCTTAGGTATTTTTCAGTTGATAGGCTATATCAGGTAAACAAAACGTATGTCAAGCATAACTCAAACTTAAGCCTTGAGTCTTTCATGCATCTTGAAGTGTGAGTCTTCTTGGAGTGGATTGTCGGCCTCTTCTGGGTCTTTGAGGCTTGCCTTGACGAGGAGTTTCCCATGATTCAGCAGAAGGAAGCACTGGAAGTGGATTATTACATTGAATGTAGTCCCAGTTCTCAATGGGTAGGTTGTCAACTTGCAGTAAATCATATGCTTTAGGTAGATCTGTGAAGGAGGATATTGAAATGCGTTGTCCCTCATATAAAAATGACAGCCCGAAAGGAAAAAGCCACTTGTATAGAACTTTTTTGTTGCGGAGCCAGTCCGTAAGCGGTTTCAGTGCTCTCCTTTTCTTTAAAGTGGATTGGGCTAGGTCTTGATATATGGTGATAGGACTGTCCTCCAAAATTAACTGTTGCATATTCCTAGACTTGTTGAGGATTGCTTCTTTAACTGGGTAATGCAAAAATTTGCAGATGACATCCCTTGGAGGTTCTGCTGGTCTTGGCTTGGGTCTTAATGCCCTGTGTACCCTCTCAATAGTGATCTCGTGAGATGAATCTGGGCCCAACAGTTGCAGACAGATATTCATGACAGCTTCTGGGATCTCATTTGGGCCCAATGACTCAGGTATGCCCCTGAACCTTAGATTGTTCCGTCTGCTCCTATTTTCATGATCTTCCAGTAGCGTATAGAGGGAGTTCATATGTGCCTGGTGCAAGGTCAGTGTGGAAGAGACGGCGCTTTGATGTGTTATAATGGCAGACTGGTTGTCTTCAAGCGTCTCCACCCTCCTCTCAATGTGACTCATGTCCTCTTTAATTGAGGTGAGATCCGATCTGAGCGGTTCCAGTGCCTCCAGTAAGGCATCTTTCAGAAATGCTCTAGAGATGGGTAGGGTATCGGCCTCAGGGGAGCCTTCCCTTACCTTTTCAGCTGCCGCTGTGTGTTTCTGTGCACTCCCGCCTGCTTTCGGTGTTCCGGGCGCCATCTTGCTTTCTTTAGCCACATGCATCTGAGTGGCTTTTTTAATTAATTTATCCATGGATTCTCCACTGGCTTGAGCTTTGCTGTTTCCCTGTGGTTCAGTGGGTCTGGGGCCACCTATTTTTACCATTTTTAAGCTTTAGTGCCGCTGTATTAAAGCTATAAGGGATACGATCGTAGCAGAGCCTCACTTCATGCTACCTCACAGCTCCGGTGCAGGCTCCGCCCCCCGTGACTTCTTTGTTTTTAAGGTGTTTACTCCACTGCAGTTCATGCTTTGCATGCAGGTGCCTGGTCATGCAGGTTGTGCTAAGGTTCAGAACATTAATGCCTCGCTTCAGGCTCTGATGGCACAGCGTGCAAACCACTCGGGTCTTGTCGTCAGCAAATTGTTTGAAGAAGTGCCATGCCAGGGAACTCCTTGAAGCTGCCTTTACGGTGCTCGGTCCCAGATGGCGGCGGTCAGTAGCAGGCGGAGTCTCTTGGCGGCGGGTGTTCTGATTTTGCCCACTGCTCCCTCTTTTGCTACGCTGTTGGCTCGGTCTCACCACTGCCTCTTCCTCCGAACTGTGAAAGTCAGTGGCACGACCTTCATTCCATGTGGGGTCTAGGACCTCATCGTCCCCTGCATCGTCTTCCACCCAGTCTTGATCCCTGACCTCCTGTTCAGTCTGCACACTGCAGAAAGACGCAGCAGTTGGCACCTGTGTTTCGTCATCATCAGAGACGTGCTGAGGTGGTATTCCCATGTCCTCATCATCAAGAAACATAAGTGGTTGTGCGTTAGTGCATTCTATCTCTTCCACCCCTGGGGAATGGCTAGGTGGTTGCCCTTGGGAAACCCTGGCAGCAGAGTCTTCAAACAGCATAAGAGACTGCTGCATAACTTGAGGCTCAGACAGTTTCCCTGATATGCATGGGGGTGATGTGACAGACTGATGGTCTTGGTTTTCATGCGCCATCTGTGCGCTTTCTGCAGAAGACTGGGTGGGAGATAATGTGAACGTGCTGGATGCACTGTCGGCCACCCAATTGACTAATGCCCGTACCTGCTCAGGCCTTACCATCCTTAGAACGGCATTGGGCCCCACCAAATATCGCTGTAAATTCTGCTGGCTACTGGGACCTGAGGTAGTTGGTTCACTAGGACGTGTGGCTGTGGCAGAATGGCCACGTCCTCTCCCAGCACCAGAGGGTCCACTAACACAACCACGACCATGTCCACGTCCGCGTCCCTTATTAGATGTTTTCCTCATTGTTCCCGTTCACCACAATTTTGAAAATGTCAAATTTGGGAATAGTTTTTTCAACCCAGAACAAAAACTGTGCTTTTACGGTCATAACAAATAACTTGACCAGCTCAAACAGTACAGATTTGGTTGAATAGAAATGTGAGGCCTATTTTTTTTTTGTGCTGTGTGACAGGTATACGTTTAATCACAGAATTAGACTTGTATCTGCACGGTAGCATGTGTGTTAAGTTTTTCTGAATGACACTATCAGCACTCTGAATCTAAGATATCCTTTTTGGGATAGATTTCAAGTAGGCCTGATATAGCATAAACTACTTATTTTGAGAATGTCAAATTTGGGAATAGTTTTTCAACCCAGAACAAAAACTGTGCTTTTACGGTCATAACAAATAACTTGACCAGCTAAAACAGTACAGATTTGGTTGAATAGAAATGTGAGGCCTATTTTTTTTTGCGCTGTGTGACAGGTATACGTTTAATCACAGAATTAGACTTGTATCTGCACGGTAGCGTGTGTGTTAAGTTTTTCTGAATGACACTATCAGCACCTTGAATCTAAGATATCCTTTTTGGGATAGATTTCAAGTAGGCCTGATATAGCATAAACTACTTATTTTGAGAATGTCAAATTTGGGAATAGTTTTTCAACCCAGAACAAAAAGTGTGCTTTTACGGTCACTACAAATAACTTGACCAGCTCAAACAGTACAGATTTGGTTGAATAGAAATGTGAGGCCAATTTTTTTTTGCGCTGTGTGACAGGTATACGTTTAATCACAGAATTAGACTTGTATCTGCACGGTAGCGTGTGTGTTAAGTTTTTCTGAATGACACTATCAGCACCTTGAATATAAGATATCCTTTTTGGGATAGATTTCAAGTAGGCCTGATATAGCATAAACTACTTATTTTGAGAATGTCAAATTTGGGAATAGTTTTTCAACCCAGAACAAAAACTGTGCTTTTACGGTCACTACAAATAACTTGACCAGCTCAAACAGTACAGATTTGGTTGAATAGAAATGTGAGGCCTATTTTTTTTTTGTGCTGTGTGACAGGTATACGTTTAATCACAGAATTAGACTTGTATCTGCACGGTAGCGTGTGTGTTAAGTTTTTCTGAATGACACTATCAGCACCTTGAATATAAGATATCCTTTTTGGGATAGATTTCAAGTAGGCCTGATATAGCATAAACTACTTATTTTGAGAATGTCAAATTTGGGAATAGTTTTTCAACCCAGAACAAAAACTGTGCTTTTACGGTCACTACAAATAACTTGACCAGCTAAAACAGTACAGATTTGGTTGAATAGAAATGTGAGGCCTATTTTTTTTTGCGCTGTGTGACAGGTATACGTTTAATCACAGAATTAGACTTGTATCTGCACGGTAGCGTGTGTGTTAAGTTTTTCTGAATGACACTATCAGCACCTTGAATCTAAGATATCCTTTTTGGGATAGATTTCAAGTAGGCCTGATATAGCATAAACTACTTATTTTGAGAATGTCAAATTTGGGAATAGTTTTTCAACCCAGAACAAAAACTGTGCTTTTACTGTCACTACAAATAACTTGACCAGCTAAAACAGTACAGATTTGGTTGAATAGAAATGTGAGGCCTATTTTTTTTTGCGCTGTGTGACAGGTATACGTTTAATCACAGAATTAGACTTGTATCTGCACGGTAGCGTGTGTGTTAAGTTTTTCTGAATGACACTATCAGCACCTTGAATCTAAGATATCCTTTTTGGGATAGATTTCAAGTAGGCCTGATATAGCATAAACTACTTATTTTGAGAATGGCAAATTTGGGAATAGTTTTTCAACCCAGAACCAATACTGTGCTTTTATGGTCACTACAAATAACTTGACCAGCTAAAACAGTACAGATTTGGTTGAATAGAAATGTCAGGTCTATTTTTTAGGCGCTGGGTGACAGGCTTAACTTGCCCCTGATGTAGTATATGGCCAAAAAATAACCACACTATTGATGGTTAAATGCACTTAGGTGACACAGGCTCAGCCTGCACCTGATGTAGTATATGCCAAAAATGAACCACACTGTTGATGGTTAAATGCACTTGGGTGACACAGGCTCAGCCTGCACCTGATGTAGTATATGGCCAAAAATGAACCACACTGTTGATGGTTAAATGCACTTGGGTGACACAGGCTCAGTGTCGGGATTCGAACCCGTGACCGGCCACATCCCAGGCGGTAGCCCTGCTTACTAGGCTACCGTCCTCTCTGGACATTCCTCCCTGAAGCCTATTAGTTAACCTCAGTCTTGCCTAGCCTTGCTCGTTACCCTTGATTCCCCACACCTGGTACTTCCCTATATAGTCCAGCCCCTTGCACTCCAGTTTGCTGATTATTGAGCTCCTGAGCCTTGATCAAGCTGCTCCTCATCTGTTGCTCTTAATACTGCTGGAAGTCCACTGCTGACCAGGAATTGCCCACCGACTACTCTTCTGCCTTATCCCTACCTACTGAACTGCTACCACCGTTGCCATCCGGATTGTCTGACCACGCTTACTGCCGCCTGCCCTGACCCACCGCCTGCCTACCGACTACTCTTCTGCCTTATCCCTACCTACTGAACTGCTACCACCGTTGCCATCCGGATTGTCTGACCACGCTTACTACCTGCCTGCGGTCCTTGCCACTGGGCTCCACTCCTACCTCCAGCCAGCGGTCCTCTGACTCAGGTGAGCCTGTAGGACTGTTACAGAATAATCAGCCACACTATGGAGTCCGCAATGGCCACTCTGCGTAAGCAGGTCTCCGAACTTCAAGAATTTGGTACTACATATCAGGAGAAATTTGCCCAGCTCCAAGGCGTAGTCCAAAGCCAGCAAAGGGAGATTATTGAACTACAGAGGCAACACCTGGACGCCCGCGGCGCAGCCGCAGACACCCGCATGCCACTCCCATCAAGATTCGGCGGCGACAGACGCCAATATCGGGGGTTTCTAAACCAATGCCGCATCTATTTTCAGATGTACCCGGCCCCCTTCACCACCGAGAAAAAGAAGGTGCTATTCATGGTCAATCTCCTGACGGAAGAAGCATTAGCATGGGCATCACCTTACGTGGAGACTAACAGTCAGCTCCTGGACGACCTAAACAACTTCATCACCGCCATGAGCCAAGTCTTTGACGACCCCAACCGCTGTGCAACAGCTGAGGCGCGACTACATGGTCTGCGGCAAGGGAGACGCTCCGTCGCCGAATACACTGCCGAGTTTCGCCGTTGGGTCACGGACACCACCTGGAACCCAGCGGCACAGAGGAGCCAATTCCGGAGAGGCCTGTCAGAATTAATAAAGGACGAACTCGCCAGAGTTGAGGCCCCGGACGATCTGGATGACTTCATTCAGTTATGCATCCGGATAGATCAAAGACTCTCCGAGAGGAAGAGAGAAAGACTCTGGTCCTCGGACCACAGACCCACTTACTCCTTCTCTTCCAACGCCCAGCGCGACCCCCAATCAGCAACTGAACCTATGCAGGTCGACGCTCTACGTAGGTCTCTATCTACAGCTGAGAAGGAGAGACGACTGGCCGAAAACCTCTGCCTCTACTGTGGGGAGCCGGGTCATTTTGCCATCAAATGTCCTCATAAGATCCGAAAGACTATTGCCGTCACGGAACTAAAGGAGCAACCACAGACTCCAACCCCGTCAGCAGCCCCGGAAAATAACAATACGGCGGCTCATGGATCCCATTTCATCATTCCCATCCTCATCGACATTGAGGGGCGACAACTCCCCTGTTCTGCGATGTTAGACTCCGGGGCGGGAGGCAACTTCATGGACCTAACCTTCGCCCGCGAAAAGAACATTCCACTGACAATCAAGGCAGCCCCCGTTGACCTGGAAACCGTCGACGGATCCCCACTCTCCTCGGGGCCGGCCACTCACGAGACCACCGAACTACAACTCCTCATAGAACCCGATCACCGCGAAAAGATCCACTTCTCGCTGATCGCTTCCCCGAAGTTCCCAGTGATCTTGGGCATCCCTTGGTTGGCCACCCACAACCCCTCGGTGGACTGGGAAAGCCGCTGCATACGATTCCCGTCCGAGTTCTGCTCGCTAAATTGCTCCCACAGACCCGTCCTTCCACCCGAAGACACCACCATCTCAAAGCTATCCGTCAAGGATCTGCTACCCCCTCAATACAGCGAGTTCCAGGATGTCTGCGACAAGAAAAACGCAGACAAGCTGCCACCACACCGACCCTATGACTGCCCTATAGAACTGTTGCCCGGGGCCGAAATACCCTTTGGCAGTATCTACTCCCTCTCAGAGCCTGAACTCAAGGCTCTGAAAGAGTACCTGGACGAGGACCTGAGGAAGGGGTTCATCCGGCCCTCCACCTCCCCCGCGGGAGCCCCCTTTTTCTTCGTAGAGAAAAAAGACTCCTCCCTGCGTCCCTGCATAGACTACAGAAAGCTTAATGACATAACCGTAAAAAACCGGTACCCGCTCCCGCTGATTTCTGAACTCCTTGAGAGACTCCGGGAAGCGAAGATCTTCACCAAACTCGACCTTCGAGGGGCCTACAACCTCGTCCGAATCCGCCCTGGGGACGAATGGAAGACCGCCTTCCGGACACGTTATGGTCATTTCGAGTACCTGGTCATGCCTTTCGGACTCTGCAATGCTCCCGCCACCTTCCAGCACTTCATTAACGACGTCCTCAGGGACATGCTGGATCTGTTTGTAGTCGTTTACCTGGACGACATCTTGATCTTCTCTGAAGACCTTGAGCAGCACCGCGAACACGTCCGCAGGGTACTGCAGAGGCTCAGACAGAACTCTCTCTATATCAAGCTAGAGAAATGCGAGTTTGAGCGAACCACCACTCAGTTCCTCGGATACATCATCTCCCCAGCGGGCCTAAGTATGGACCCGGGGAAGGTCCAAGCTGTGATGAACTGGCCCGTTCCGAAAAACGAGAAGGAGATACAAAGATTCATTGGCTTCGCCAACTTCTATCGGAAGTTTATCCGGAACTTCTCCAAGGTCATAGCACCAATCACCCAACTTACCAAGAAGGCAGTTCCCTTCTCCTGGACACCCGAGGCCCAGGAGGCCTTCACCAAGTTAAAACTCCTCTTCACTTCTGCCCCAATCCTAATCCACCCGAACCCCGAGCTCCCATTTACAGTCGAAGTGGATGCATCAGACTCTGCGGTGGGGGCAGTTTTGTCACAACGGACAGGGGAGAGGATGGTATTACACCCGTGCGCATATTTCTCCCGCCAGATGTCCCCCTCCGAGAAGAACTATGACATCGGGAACAAAGAACTACTGGCGATCAAGGATGCCTTCTCCGAGTGGAGACACCTGCTGGAGGGAGCCACCAACCCCATAATCGTACTAACTGACCACAAGAACCTCGAGTTCATCCGCAGCGCTAAGAGACTCTCAGCCAGACAGGCCAGATGGAGCCTATTCTTTTCCCGCTTCAACTATCTCATCACCTATCGCCCTGGATCAAAAAACGGCAAGGCTGACGCCCTCTCCAGAATGTTTTCCGAGCCCTCACAGAGTAACAAGGGCCAAAATAACATCTTACCCGAGAGAAGGGTCGTAGGGGCCACCTACTCTAAAGAACTCCTGGGCACAATCAAAGAAGGATATGAAAATGACCCCTTCCTCTCCCACCCCACAGGCAATGTCAGCCTTACGTTTAAGAACGGTCATTGGTTTCATCAGGACCTACAACTATATGTACCAGAAATCGCACGGCTCGAAGTGCTCAAACTCAACCATGACTCCAAGGTGGCCGGCCATTTTGGCACAAGAAAGACCCAGGAGCTTCTCTCCCGCTCCTTCTGGTGGCCAACATACAAGGAGGACATCAAGAGGTACATCTCCTCGTGCACGGTCTGTGCCCGCAATAAGACTCCTCGTTCCTCTCCCGTGGGTCTGTTACAACCCCTCCCGATTCCCTCCCGCCCCTGGGGCTCGATCTCCATGGACTTTGTGGTAGACCTTCCTCCTTCAAAAGGGATGAACACCATCCTGGTCGTGGTCGACCGTCTCACCAAGATGGCCCATTTCATCCCCTACAAAGGCCTACCCACAGCCAAACAGACGGCCGATCTTATTCTCAGAGAGGTTTTCAGGCTGCATGGGATCCCGGACGACGTGGTCTCCGACCGAGGCGTACAATTTGCCTCAAAGTTCTGGAAGAACTTCTGCCTGGCGCTCGGGGTTAAAGTGAACCTGTCCTCTGCCTTCCACCCTCAGTCAAACGGGCAGACGGAGAGAACTAATCAGACCCTAGAGCAATACCTACGCTGTTTCAGCTCCCACCTGCAGGATGACTGGCTTGATCATCTCCCCACGGCCGAGTTCGCCTACAACAATGCTGAGCACAGCTCAACCAAGCACAGCCCCTTCTTTGCTAACACAGGCTCGCACCCGGTGTTCATTCCCCACCTACCCATTGCCTCCACCCTCCCAGCAGTGGCCGAACGCCTAACAACCCTACAGGAGGCACAAGAGAACATTATAGACAACCTCCAGCTTGCCCAGAGGCGCTTTAAACAGGGAGCAGACAGACGTCGCAAACCCACCCCGGGTTTCCATGTTGGAGACAAGGTGTGGCTGTCCACCAGGAACCTCAGATTGAAGGTCCCCTCCAAAAAATTTGCCCAAAGATACATGGGTCCGTTCCGGATCACCGCACAAATCAACGAGGTCACATTCCGGCTCGACCTCCCGGACTCCATTAGGGTGCACCCTGTCTTCCATTGCTCTCTCCTCAAGCCATACGTGGAGAACACCTTCACAGGCCGCCATTCGCCCCCTCCACCACCTGTGAGGGTACAGGGTGAAGAAGAATACGTTGTCGCAAAGATTCTCGACTCCAGGATCCACCGGGGAAGACTACAATACCTAATTGGGTGGAAGGGTTACCCTCCCGAGGATAACTCCTGGGAGCGAGAAGAAAATGTCCACGCCCCCAGACTGGTAAAAGAGTTCCACCAACGGCACCCCGGTAAGCCTGCCCCTGCGGTGCCCAGAGGTCACCTTGGAAGGGGGGGAGTACTGTCGGGATTCGAACCCGTGACCGGCCACATCCCAGGCGGTAGCCCTGCTTACTAGGCTACCGTCCTCTCTGGACATTCCTCCCTGAAGCCTATTAGTTAACCTCAGTCTTGCCTAGCCTTGCTCGTTACCCTTGATTCCCCACACCTGGTACTTCCCTATATAGTCCAGCCCCTTGCACTCCAGTTTGCTGATTATTGAGCTCCTGAGCCTTGATCAAGCTGCTCCTCATCTGTTGCTCTTAATACTGCTGGAAGTCCACTGCTGACCAGGAATTGCCCACCGACTACTCTTCTGCCTTATCCCTACCTACTGAACTGCTACCACCGTTGCCATCCGGATTGTCTGACCACGCTTACTGCCGCCTGCCCTGACCCACCGCCTGCCTACCGACTACTCTTCTGCCTTATCCCTACCTACTGAACTGCTACCACCGTTGCCATCCGGATTGTCTGACCACGCTTACTACCTGCCTGCGGTCCTTGCCACTGGGCTCCACTCCTACCTCCAGCCAGCGGTCCTCTGACTCAGGTGAGCCTGTAGGACTGTTACACTCAGCCTGCACCTGATGTAGGATATAGCAAAAAATAACCACACTATTGATGGTTAAAAGCACTTGGTGGTAGCTTGTGCTGGCGCACCACAAGCCACAAAATGGCCGCCGATCACCCCAGAAAAAAGTGATCTAAAAACGCTCTGGGCAGCCTAAAAAAAGTGAGCAAGTCAATATTAGCACTTCAATGATCCACAGCTGGAGATCGATCACTGAATTAAGTCTTTTGGAGGAGTTAATCTGCCTAATCTCGCCCTAACGTCGCAGCAGCAACCTCTCCCTATGCTTCAATCAGCAGAGTGACGTGCAGCGCTACGTGACCCAAGCTTATATAGAGGCTGGGTCACATGCTGCACTGGCCAATCACAGCCATGCCAATAGTAGGCAAGGCTGTGATGGCCTCTTGGGGCAAGTAGTATGACACTTGTTGATTGGCTGCTTTGCAGCCTTTCAAAAAGCGCCAAGAAAGCGCCGAACACCGAACCCGAACCCGGACTTTTACGAAAATGTTCGGGTTCGGGTCCGTGTCACGGGTTCTAGTGATGAGGAGAGTGGCGTGGGAGCTGGTTTTGCGAGAGGTGAGACTCCTGATCCAGAGACGGTTGAGGAGGACATCAGTGACGTGCAGACAGTACTCAAAGATGATGATGTATCTGATTGCACTTGGGAGCCGAGTGAGGAAGAGGCTTCATCATGAAGAGAAGAGGGTGGCAGCTTGCCCATGAGGCAGCGGCGGAGCCAGCAAGTTGCTAGCATGTCTGGGAATCAGCAGGGTGGCAGCAGTGGGAGGTCGGTAGCCAAACGTGCCCGGGGTAGACCACCCACTTCGCAGGAGCTTACCTGCCCGGGAAGTAGCGGTGCATGGGTTCACGGAGGCAGCGGCGGTAGCAGTCAGTCAGTCCATTCACGTGTCATGTGTTTTGGATCCACTCCTGTTTATTTGGAATTAGCAATACTGATGGATTACTGACCAAATGCTGATCGAGTGAAGGCGAATGCTCTACAGACAGGATCCATTTTTTGGGGGTTATTGTTCTGACGGATACGAGGAAGGGCAAAATAATCAGTGACATCAACACAAACTTACTGCTGACATCCTCTCCACTCTATCGGGGGGCTCTACTTGTATAAGCGTTTAATAGAACAGGTTCTGTAGACATCTATGTGGAATCAGCTGACGACGGTGTAAAAGGAGTGCGCTTCTTCTTGGTGCTAACATCGACCTGTTAGGCTGAGTTCATTCTTGAGTTATTTGGTCAGTTTTAGCCCTGTGACGGCCCAAATAAGTGAAGTGTGCAGTGATTCTAAGAGCGACGCCTGTCATCTGCATGTCATACGGACTCACAGTATTATTTCACTACCAAAGCAGATTCCCTATGTGTGTTACTGCAGGGCACAGTGTTCGTAACCACTATAAAGGCTCTATGCAGCCAGGAAATAGATGTTTTTTAGTAAAATTCGCCACAAATATATCCGGATCGAACCAAATTTTTTCCCAAAAAATCTCTATTCTCTATTTTTAACATTATTATTGATACCAGAGTGTGAACAGGTGGCATGAGCATCATTAAAAATTTGCTTTCTGCATATGGAACAGGTGTTAGTAGGACTAGAATTGCTGTCAACAGGAAGAGCACAGTGTTGTACAATGTGAATAGATCCAGGATTATGTAAATATCAGCAAGGTTGAAAAAATTCTGAAGTCTATCAGGCCAAGCATATATAATTCTACAGTGTTGATCCAGGAAAATGCAACAAAAATGAAAACTGACTCATTTTAGGGAATCCTGTGTACTGAGTCCGGTGACCAATAGAGATGAGCAAATTTTTCAAAAATTCGATTCGCCGGTTTAGCGATATATATTTTTTTTGAAAAATGTGGTTTGATCTGAATATATTTGCGGCGAATCGCGTTAAAAATGGCTATTTCCTGGCTGCAGAGAGCCTCTATAGTGGTGTAGAACGCTGTGCCTTGCAGTTAGGGCCGGCCTTTGGGGTGTGCGGGCTGTGCGGCCGCACAGGGCGCCATAGCAACAGGGGCGCTGGGCGGCCGACAGCTCGCAATGTAATATGCGGCAGGCGAGGCTGCACTTGTGTTCTCCCTCGGGGCGCCCGCTCCATCTCCCCCTCCCCGTCTGACCTGCCTGCTGCCCACACCGCTGCCAATAAGAAGAGAGACGGGAGGAGGAGGGGAGGGGCTGTGGCCACTGCACCACCAATGAAGATAACTGACCTGTAATACAAATACAGGAGGCGGGTGCCGGAATCAAATAGCCGGCACCCGACCTTTGTGACAGGGAGCTGCGATCAGCTGCAGTTGAGTTAACCCTTCAGGTGCGGTACCTGAGGGGTTAACTGCCGCTGATCGCAGCTCCCTGTCACAAAGGTCGGGTGTCGGCTATTTGATTCCGGCACCCGCCTCCTGTATTTGTATAAGAAACGTTGGTGGCACAGTGCGCCCCCCCCCCCCCCAACACCCCAGTATAAGAAACATTGGTGGCTCAGTGGGAAGTGCCAATGAGGGTTAAAAAATAATTAAAAAAATTAACTCACCTCCTCCAGTTGATCGCGTAGCTGCCGGTCTCCTGTTCTGTCTTCAGGACCTGTGGTGACGTCACTGAGCTCATCACATGGTCCATTACCATGGTGATGGATCATGTGATGAATCATGTGATGAGCACAGTGATGTCACCACAGGTCCTTTGACAGGTCCTGGAGAAAGAAAAGGAGACGATCAATTGGAGGAGGTGAGTTAATTTTTATTAATTTTTTTAACCCTCAATGGCACTGCCCACTGCGCCACCAATGTTTATTATATTGATGGGGGGGGGCGCACTGCGCCACCAATGTTTATTATACTGGGGTGTTGGGGGGGCACACTGCACCACCAATGTTTATTATATTGGGGGGGCGCACTGTGCCAATGTTTATTATATTGGGGGGCGCACTGTGCCAATGTTTATTATATTGGGGGGCGCACTGCGCCACCAATGTTTATTATATTGGGGGTCCCACTGCGCCACCAATGTTTATTATACTGGGGTGTTGGGGGGGGGCGCACTGCGCCACCAATGTTTATTATATTGGGGGGGCCCACTGCGCCACCAATGTTTATTATACTGGGGTGTTGGGGGGGCGCACTGCGCCACCAATGTTTATTATATTGGGGGGGGCCACTGCGCCACCAATGTTTATCATACTGGGGTGTTGGGGGGGCGCACTGCGCCACCAATGTTTATTATATTGGGGGGGTGCACTGCGCCACCAATGTTTATTATATTGGGGGGGGCCACTGCGCCACCAATGTTTATCATACTGGGGTGTTGGGGGGGCGCACTGCGCCACCAATGTTTATTATATTGGGGGGTGCACTGCGCCACCAATGTTTATTATACTGGGGTGTTTGGGGGGCGCACTGCAGTGTTTTTTTTTTTTAGGTGGGGGGGCGCCACAAGGTTAGCTCGCACAGGGCGCCTGAACACCTAAGGCCGGCCCTGCTTGCAGTAACACGCATAGCGAGTCTGCTGTGGTAGTAAAATAATACTGTGAGTCCGTATGACATGCAGATGACAGGCGTCGCTCTTAGAATCACTGCACACTTCACTTATTTGGGCAGTGTGGGGATTTGCTCTGGTAGGCAGGTTAGCGGACGCAGTATAGAGGCAACAAAGTCTTCAACTTAAACAGTTCAGTCTTTATTCACACAGAAGGCAAAACAAAATGACAGTTCACAGTCTTGATGTCCGTTCACACCATGGAAAGTCCACAGAACAAAACATTCACCTTGTTAGAAGTTTTTTAGCAGCGGTCCCCAGCAGGCTTTAGGGGCCTGTTTTCCAGCATGCGGCTCTCAGCCCTTTATCATAGCACACACCTTCAGATCCCAAAACACAGAGACAACTTGCTGCTGATCCCAGCTGTCTTTTAAGGACAGCTAGGTGTTGTCAAAACCCGGACGGGCACTTAAAATCCAGTCCGGTGTTTGACCCCACCTGGCTGCACATCAGCCCAGCAGCACACACTGGGAGGAAAATACCTGTCCTCCCAGACCATACACCCTTCACTGTGTCACATTGGGGTGAGCTTACGGCTGAGGAAGACAACGGGATGCTCCTCCCTGTTAACTTCCTGGGACAGTACAGCACCGAGGCCCACCTCTGAAGCATCCGTCTGTACTATAAATTCCCGCTTGAAGTCGGGCGTCACCAAAACCGGGAACCCACACAGGGCTGACTTCAAAGTGGAGAACGCCTCTTCCGTCTGATCAGACCAGCGAACCATCACAGACTTATGTCCCTTCAAAAGTCCTGTAAATGGCGCTGCTATCGTAGCAAAGTGGGGGACGAACCTCGTGTAATAGCCCGTCATCCCCAGGAACGACTTTTCTTGCCTAGAGGTGACAGGTCGGGGCCAATTCCGTATGGCCTCTATTTTGTTTACTTGGGGTTTGATGGCTCCGCGCCCAATGACATACCCAAGGTATTTAGTCTCTTCTAACCCTATCGCGCACTTTTTTGGGTTAGCGGTCAAGCCATCCTTCCTAAGGGAGTCCACCTTTGCCTGTACCCTAGGTAGGTGACTTTCCCAGTCAGTATTGTGGATAACGATATTGTCCAGGTACGCTGAAGCGTACCGACGATGTGGACGGAGCACAATGTCCATTAGCATTTGAAACATGGCGGAAGCGCCATGTAGACCAAAGGGTAACACCTTATACTGGTACAGCCCCTCTGGTGTGATGAAAGAAATTTTCTCCTTGTCAGCCTCCGTCACGGGTATCCTGCCAGTAACCTTTGGTGAGGTCCAAAACAGAGAAATACCGGGCTTGACCTAACTTCTCAATAAGCTCATCCACTCGGGGAATGGGATATTCATCAAACTTGGACACCTCATTAAGTTTACAGAATTCGTTACAGAATCATAACGTCCCGTCCGGCTTGGGTATTAAGACTATCGGACTGGCCCATTCCCTTTTTGACTCCTTGATGATGTCTAGCCGCAGCATTAGCTGCACTTCCTCTGAGATGCCTTGTCACCAAGCCTCAGGTACCCGGTATGGCTTTAACCAGACTTTTGCCTGAGGTTTCATGACAATGTCATGCCGGATTGCGGAAGTGCGTCTAGGGAGGTCTGAGAACACATCTGCATTCCGACTAATGAACTCCCTGGCCTCTTGAGCCTGTTTAGAGGAGAGGCTGTCAGCAATTTTTACTGTGGCAACCGCTTCCCTTGCATCAGACAGAGGGGCCGGAACCTCTTCCGCTATAAAACTCAGCCGCGAGCTGTCTTCAGTACAGGTCTCCATATCTTTCCAAGGTTTTAATAATTTAACATGGTAAATCTGCTCTGGCTTTCGACGCCCTGGCTGGTGTACCTTGTAATTTACCTTTCCAACTTTCTCGAGCACCTCGTAGTGCCCCTGCCACCTGGCCAGGAACTTACTGTCCAGGGTCGGTACCAGAACCATAACCCGATTACACGGGTTAAAATTCCAAACCCAAGACTGGCGGTTATAGACTCTACTCTGGACTCGCTGAGCTGCCTCCATATGTTCCTTAACCAGCGGCAATTCTGTCTCCATCCGCTGTTTCATCTGAGTGACATACTTAATCACACTTTTATGCGGTGTGGGTTGTTGTTTCCACGCCTCTTTGGCTATGTCCAACAGACCATGCAGATGTCGGCCATACAGCAGTTCAAAGGGCGAGAACCCAGTAGAAGCCTGGGGCACCGTTCACACTGCAAACATGAGATAGGGCAGTAGAAGATCCCAGTCCCTCCCATCTTTATACACCACCCGCTTTAACATGTTTTTCAAGGTTTGATTAAACCTCTCTACCAGGCCGTCCATTTGTGGGTGATAGACGGACGTCCATAACTGTTTTATCTGTAGTAGTTTACTGAGTTCTCTCATGACTTTTAACATAAAAGGGGTTTCCTGGTCGGTCAGAATCTCCTTAGGTATGCCCGCTCGGGAAAACATCTCCATTAACTCTTTGGCTATGAGTTTGGCCGAGGTATGTCGCAGCGGCACAGCCTTCGGGTACCCAGTGGCATAGTCCAGGACTACCAAGATGTGTTGGCGCCCTCTAGTGGACTTTGGTACTGGGCCTATGAGATCCATAGCGATCCTCTCAAATGGAACCTCAAAAATCGTGAGAGGGACCAGGGGACTACAGACATGTGGCTGGGGGCTGGTTATCTGGCAGGTTGGGCAGCACTTGCAATACTCTTCTACCTCTCTGAACACACTGGGCCAGTAAAACCGCTGCAGAATTCGGTCCTGCATTTTCTGTTTGCCCAGTTGTCCCCCAAGAACATGTTGGTGGCTAACTCCAACACGAGCTTGCGATACGTCTTGGGCACCACAAACTGTTCAATATGCTCACCCCGTAGTTGATTTACCCGGTACAGCATCTCCTGTTGAACCACAAAATAGGGGAACATAGACTCGGCCCCTGGTAGTTGTGGGTCACCCTCATTTACTACAACATTTTCCCAGGCTGGAGATAGAGACGGGTCCTGGTGCTATGCTGTACCAAAATTATCTCCGGAGATGTTGAGGTCTGCCAACTCCGGACCCGGCGGCAAGTCTTCCACGTCTCCCACCATCACACTTAGCAGGGTTGTCTCACCCTCTTCCGTCGAAGTGGCGGTCACCCCTACCGCTCGCCCTTCGGTCTCAGGTTCCCAGGGTTCTGCTCTCACCCCTGAACTGGGCCACTCTGCTAGGGTTACCCCTGTCTCATGGATTTTGGTGACACTCGCCTCCGGCTACAGTAATGGGAAACCGGGGAAGTCTCTCCAAATTATTAGTTCATAATGTAACTTTGTGGCGACGGCCATCTCATGAGTCCACCTGCCGGCCACCGTTGAAAGAGAGACCAAGGCGGTGGGATAGTCCTTTAAGTCTCCATGGATGCACACAACACCGATTTTTTTGGCCAATATATTCGGCGGGCTGCACCATGGCAGCTCTGCCACCGAATGGGTATCTCGCACTTGTACCTGGCATAGGTGACTATTGTCTATTGTCTCAGGGGTACCGGTGGCACACAGCCTCCTGGCATACATTAAGGGGCGGTAGCCAAAGTTAGCGTCGATGGGTTCCCCCCGTTGGGGACTGTTGTCCGTTATGTGACCAGGCTTTTGACACAGCCAACAGATCATTGGAGCTGGGTCTGTAGGGAGTATATCCCAAGCAGGTTTTGCTGGCACTAGCCGTCTGGTTGAGGGTGGATATTTCTGGGGTTTAACTGGCCCCCTCCCAAAAGACCGCCCCTGTAGATTTCTGGTGGCCGCATAGCGCTCCACCAGGTCGACCATCTCTAGAGCATTACCAGGAGACACCTGGCCGATCCAGTGCTGGAGAGGGTATGGCAAAGCCCTCCAGAACACATCCGCCAATAGACGGTCCAGCACAGCAGTGGGACTCAGCAGACATTTATGCAACCGGTGTAGCAGATTATAATACTTCGGTCTGGCGGGTTCCGCCGGGTTAAATTTCCACTGATGCACCCGCTGGGCCCGGACCAACACATTCACTCCTAGTCTTGCCAGAATCCCACCCTTTACGGTCGGGTAGTCGGCAGCTTGGTAGGTCAAAAAACACCTGCTGTGATACAGATGCCAGGAGCGGAGCGACGACCTCAGCCCATTGGTCTCGGGGTAGCTTCTCCCTCACGGCCACCTTTTAAAAAACGGCCACCTTTTCCAGATAGGTCTCGAAGTCATCTGCAGGGGTCATCTTTTGGATCGCCGCACGGACAGCTTTCCGGGCATCGTGGTCATTCTGAGACGCTCCTGCCGCTTGTAACGCCATCACATGCTATAATAGCAGCTGGTTGGTTTCCTGCTGCTGCTTGTCAGCCTCACGCTGCTGCAAGTTAGCCTCCATGAGGGCTTTCACTACCACCTCCATTTTGTCAGGGTACATGGGTCGTAACCTTGCCAGCTTGATATAGGACATACACCCGTGCCCAGGAAAAAACAAAACTTTTCGTACTTCAGGCCACTAGGCCAGCCTCACTGCGTTTGCCTGCATCCGACACAAATTGTGGGGATTTACTCTGTTAGGCAGGTTAGCGGATGCAGTATAGAGGCAACCACAAAGTCTTTAACTTAAAAAGTTCAGTGTTTATTCACACAGAAGGCAAAACAAAATGACAGTTTGCAGTCTTGGTGTTCGTTCACACCATGGAAAGTCCACAGAACAAAACATTCACCTTGTTAGCAGTTATTTATCAGTGGTCCCCAGCTGGCTTTAGGGGGCCTTTTTTTAAGCATGCGGCTCTCAGCCCTTTAGCACGGCACACACCTTCAGATCCCAAAACACGAGACAACTTGCTGCTGATCCCAGCTGTCTTTTAAGGACAGCTAGGTGTTTTCAAAACCCGGATAAGCACATAAAATTCAGTCCAGTGTTTTACCCCACCTGGCTGCAAATCAGCCCAGCAGCACACACTGGGAGGAAAATACCTGTCCTCCCAGACCATACACTTCTCTGTGTCACAGCAGTCACAGGGCCAATACTGACCAAATTACTGAAGTATGAACTCAGACTTACAGGTCAATATTAGCGCCAAAAAGATGTGCACTCCTTTTACACTGTCGTCAGCTGATTCCACATACAGTTGCAAGAAAAAGTATGTGAACCCTTTGGAATGATATGGATTTCTGCACAAATTGGTCATAAAATATGATCTGATCTTCATCTAAGTCACAACAATAGACAATCACAGTTTGCTTAAACTAATAACACACAAATAATTAAATGTTACCATGTTTTTATTGAACACACCATGTAAACATTCACAGTGCAGGTGGAAAAAGTATGTGAACCCCTAGACTAATGACATCTCTAAGAGCTAATTGGAGTGAGGTGTCAGCCAACTGGAGTTCAATCAATGAGATGAGATTGGAGGTGTTGGTTACAGCTGCTCTGCCCTAGAAAAAACACACACCAGTTCTGGGTTGTCTTTTCACAAGAAGCATTGCCTGATGTAAATGTTGCCTCACACAAAAGAGCTCTCAGAAGACCTACGATTAAGAATTGTTGACTTGCATAAAGCTGGAAAGGGTTATAAAAGTATCTCCAAAAACCTTGCTGTTCATCAGCCCACGGTATGACAAATTGTCTATAGATGGAGAAAGTTCAGCACTGCTGCTACTCTCCCTAGGAGTGGCTGTCCTGTAAAGATGGCTGCAAGAGCAGCGCAGACTGCTCAATGAGGTGAAGAAGAATCCTAGAGTGTCAGCTAAAGACTTACAAAAGTCTCTGGCATATGCTAACATCCCTGTTAGCGAATTTACGATACGTAAAACACTAAACAAGAATGGATTTTGTTGGAGGATACCACAGAGGAAGCCACTGCTGTCCAAAAAAAACATTGCTGTACGTTTACAGTTTGCACAAGAGCACCTGCATGTTCCACAGCAGTACTGGCAAAATATTCTGTGGACAGATGAAACCAAAGTTGAGTTGTTTGGAAGAAACACACAACACTATGTGTGTACAAAAAGAGGCACAGCACACCAAAATCAAAACCTCATCCCAACTGTGAAGTATGATGGTGGGGGCATCATGGTTTGGCGCTGCTTTGCTGCGTCAGGGCCTGGACGGATTGCTATCAGCGAAGGAAAAATGAATTCCCAAGTTTATCAAGACATTTTGCAGGAGAACTTAAGGCCATCTTTCCACCAGCTGAAGCTCAACAGAAGATGGGTGTTGCAACAGGACAACGACCCAAAGCATAGAAGTAAATCAACAACAGAATGGCTTAAACAGAAGAAAATACACCTTCTGGAGTGGCCCAGTCAGAGTCCTGACCTCAACCGATTGAAATGCTGTGGCATGATCTCAAGAAAGCGATTCACACCAGACATCCCAAGAATATTGCTGAACTGAAACAGTTCTGTAAAGAGGAATGGTCAAGAATTACTCCTGACCGTTGTGCACGTCTGATCTGCAACTACAGGAAACATTTGGTTGAAGTTATTGCTGCCACAGGAGGTTCAACCAGTTATTAAATTCAAGGGTTCACATACTTTTTCCACCTGCACTGTGAATGTTTACATGGTGTGTTCAATAAAAACATGGTAACATTTAATTCTTTGTGTGTTATTAGTTTAAGCAGACTGTGATCGTCTATTGTTGTGACTTAGATGAAGATCAGATCACATTTTATGACCAATTTGTGCAGAAATCCATATAATTCCAAAGGGTTCACATACTTTTTCTTGCAACTGTAGATGTCTATAGAACCTGTTTTATTAAACGCTTATACAAGTAGACAGAGTGGAGAGGGGGTCAGCAGTAAGTTTGTGTTGACGTCACTGATTATTTTGCCCTTCCTTTGATCCGTCAAAACAATAACCCCCAAAAAATGGATCCTGTCTGTGGAGCATCCACCTTCACTCGATCAGCATTTGGTCAGTAATCCATCAATATTGCTAATTCCAAAAAAAACAGGAGTGGATCCAAAATAGAGATGACACGTGAATGGAAAATTTGCATGTCTTCTGTGTTTTGTACCCACTCCTGCTTTTGGCTAACAAATCAAAAGCCAATGGGACCATGCAGGCCTTACAGCTGCTACACAGACAGGATCCATTGTGCATCTTATTTTTCCTTTCCTCTGACAGATCAGAAGAAGGGTCAAATTAACTATGTCAGCCTGGCCAATAGCCAAAATAGTCATGAAGTGGGAAGGGTGGGAACAGCATGAGAAATCCACAGAGTGGCCCTATGACATAGTGGTGAGGTGGAAGAAGCATGAGGGGGCCACAGAGTGGTCCAATGACAGAGTCTGGAGGTGGCAGAGGCATCAGGAGGAGGCCACATAGTGGCACAATGACAGTGTGGAAGTGGCGGCGGCAACAGCATCAGGAGGAGGCCACAGAGTGGCACAATGACAGTGTGGAGGTAGCGGCAACATCAAGAGGCCACAAAGTGGCAAGGTGACATAGTGTGGAGGTGGCAGCAGCAAGAGGAGGCCACAGAGTGGCAAGGTGAGGCAGTGTGGTGGTGGCAGCAGCATGAGGAGACCACATAGTGGCAAGGTCACATAGTGTGGAGGTGGCAGCATCATGCGGAGACCACAGAGTGGCAAGGTCAGGGCCGTCTTCAGGTTCAAGTGGGCCCTTGGGCGATAAATCTCTGTGGGCCCCCTTGTGGCATTTGTCAAATGTCACCACGGCCTCTGAGAGTGTTAAAAACAGAAGCGCGGGCTTCCTGCTCAGACGCGCCTTTCTCCAGTGGAGATCGGGGAAGCACCCTTTTCTAAAAATGAGCATCAGCCTGTACTAGGCTTCCAGACTAGGGTTGAGCGAACCCGAACTGTAAAGTTCGGGTTCATACCGAACTTTAGGATTTTTGGACCCCAGACCCGAACCCGAACATTTCAGTAAAAGTTCGGGTTCGGGTTCGGTGTTCGGCGCTTTCTTGGCACTTTTTGAAAGGCTGCAGAGCAGCCAATCAACAGCGTTTAACTCTGTGCCCTTAGAAGCCATTACAGCCATGCCTACTAATGGCATGGCTGTGATTGGCCAGAGCAGCATGTGACCCAGGCTCTATAAAAGCTTGAGACAAATAGCGCTGCACGTTACTCTGCTATTACTAGTGTAGGGAGAGGATGCTGCTGGTGATTTCAGGGAGAGAATAGGAGAGAATCTTTGGTTCAGAACGTGAATCTAACTCAGCGATCAACATACATTTAGTTGTGTGGGTGCAGGGCACAATCATTTTACCCTGCCCTGAGCCCAGTGACTGAAAAAAATAACTTCTATCCGTCTGTTAGTTAGGTGGGCGGCGGCGGCGGCCTTTTTATGCAAGCTCAGTGCACCAGCACTGCATCTAAGCTTTTGTGACATTGAAATCCAATCTTTGAAAACTGCACTAATAATCTGGTTGTAAAAAATCACCCTTTTTTGGCAATATACAACATCTAGTGCATTTGCAGGATTTGTCAGTGTGCAATTTAAAATAGAAATACAGCCATAATTTTCTGGGTTTTTAAAAACACACTTTTTTTGCTAAAATACACCATTTTACAGCCCTTGCAGCATTAGCACGTGTGAAATTCAAGGGTTATATACTGCTATCATATTCAGTTATTAAACAAACACCCATTTGGGCAAAAAAAGTTTATTTGGCAGCCTTTGCTGCATATGTCATTGTGAGATACACCCTTTATATACAGGGGTTATATTCAGGTATTTGAAATACAGCCATTTTGGGGAAACCAATTTAATTGAGGCCTATTCTGGATCAGGGCGTGTGAGATACAACCTTTATATACAGGGGTTACATTCAGTTATTTGAAATAAAGCCATTTTGAGGACAAATCTTTAATTGCGGCCAAGTGTGGGTCAGGGCATGTAAGGTACACCCTGTATATACAGGGGTTATATTCTTCTATTAATAAAACACCCTTTTTGGGCAAAATACACAATTGTTGCGCCCTTGCAGTATCAAGTTGTTTGAAATTCCAGGGTTATATACTGCTGTCATATTCAGTTATTAAACAAACACTCGTTTGTGCAGAAAAAATAATATTTGGCAGCCTTTGCTGCAGATGTCATTGTGAGATACACCCTTTATATACAGGGGTTCTATTCAGGTATTTAAAATACAGCCATTTTGGGCAAACAAATTTAATTGAGGCCTAGTCTGGTTCAGGGCATGTGAGATACACCCTGTACATACTGTTGTTCTATTCTACTATTAATTAAACACCCATTTAGGGCAAGATCCTAAATTCGAGAAATATGAGGAGAGCGTCAAATAAGGGACATGGCCCAGGTCGTGGTGTTACATTGTTGGTTGAAAAATTCACATTTTTTGTTACCGTGAAGCGAATGTAAAAAATTAGCCTGTAACACTGTTGTGTCACCTCAATAAATTTTTTCTCTTTATGACATCGGCACAGCCTTACTGTCAGTGAACTTAATTGTTGACTATTGGCGGTTACATTGTCACTTGACATAAACCATGTTAGTCTGCTGGGTAAATGCAAAGAATGAGGAGAGCATCAAATAAGGGGACTTGGCCCCGGTCCTGGTGCTGCTGGTGGAGCTCCTCTTGCAGGGAGAGGACGTGGTTGATCTGTGCCAGCTACACGCACAAGTGAAACCCCTTCCTCAGGTGCGAGTAGGCGACAGAACCTTCAGCATTATTTGGTCGGGCCTAATGCGGCTCTACGAATGGCGAGGCCTGAACAAGTACAGGCCATAGTAGATTGGGTTGCTGACAGTGCCTCCAGTTGCTTCACATTGTTTCCCACCTAGTCTCCTGCTGAAAGATCAGAGTTGGCACCTGCAGCCCATGTCCATCAGTCTTTCACCTCACCCCCTTGCAAATCAGCCAAGCAGTCTGAGCCCCAAGTCATGCAGCAGTCTCTTCTGCTTTTTGATGACTCTGTTAGCAGGGTTTCCCAGGGCCATCCAACTATCCCTGCCGCAGAAGTGGAAGAGATTGAGTGCACTGATGCCCAACCACTTATCTTTCAAGATGAGTACATGGTAGGAACATCACAGCACATCTCGGATGATGACGAAACACAGGTGCCAACTTCTGGGGCTTTTGAAAGTGTGCAGACCAACAAGGAGGTCAGGGGTGAAGACTGGGTTGAAGATGATGTGGAGGACGATGAGGTCCTCGACCCCACATGGAATCAAGGTCATGCGAGTGACCTAGGTAGTTCAGAGGAAGAGGCGGTGGTCGCACAGAGCCACCAGCACAGCAGAAGAGGGAGCAGGGTGCAAAAGCGGAGCGGCCGTCCTCTAGACAGTACGCCTGCTACTGCCCACCGCAGCAAGGGACTGAGCACACCAAAGCCAGCTCCAAGGAGTTCCCTGGCGTGGCAGTTCTTCAGACAATGTGCTGATGACAAGACACGAGTGGGTTGCATGCTGTGCAATCAGAGCCTGAATCGAGGCATAAACGTTCTAAACCTGAACACAACCTGCATGACCAGGCATTTAAATGCTAAGCACGAGCTGCAGTGGAGTAGACACCTCAAAAACCAAGAAAGTTCTCTGGCTACTCCTGCTTCCTCTTCTGCTGCAGTCTCGGACTCTTCATCCACCTCTGGAGTGACAGTGCCACCTGCCACCCCGCAAACAGAGGATCTGCCAGCAATACCACCACCTGGGTCACCAAGCATCTCCACATTGTCCCACGGAAGCGTTCAGCTCTCCATCTCCCAAACACTGGAGAGGAAGAGGAAGTAACCCCCTACCCACCCGCGATCCCTAGCCCTGAATGCCAGCATTTCTAAATTACTGGCCTTTGAAATGCTGTCATTCTGCCTGGTGGAGGTGGATAGTTTTAAAGGCCTTATGGCGGTGGCTGTCCCACAGTACGTCGTGCCCAGCCGCCACTACTTTTCCAGGCGAGCCATCCCTTCCTTGCACAAACAAGTAGGGGACAAAATCAGGTGTGCGCTGATGGGATATATGTGACTCCATTTTGTCTCATTTAGCCACGTGTATTACATTTGGTTAGTGCACTACAAAACCTCCCTTCCCCCTATGGAATGTGAGACACTTCCTTAAACTGTTTCAGGAAATCCATACATGTTGAAAGTATGAACAGTCCAAGCCATAAAAGGACATCTGGCTCAAGTGTCTGCTAGCTTATGTGTATATACCTGATTGGTCAAATGCTGTTACTATGAGTCAGCTATTATGTTAATGCAGAGCTTATGTGTGACCATACTATTGGTCAAATACTAATGCTAACATATGATTGGATGTAAAGGAAGCTCAACCCCCTCTATTAAAACTGTTTGCCAGCTGTGAATAAACCAGAATGGATTGGAAATAGACATGTGTTCATCTGGTCAATCTAGTTCATTTTCCCGGTACCGGTAAGACTTAATTTAAGCTGGCCACTGAAATCATGTGTCAGGGACACACCGTTAGGCAAGAGAGTAAATTTTCCTAACAGCTTTGGGGGCTCAGTTTCCGGGATTGGGAGGGTCAACTCTTCAGGTCTACCGTGAAAGACATCTTGTCCGCCTTGGACCTGGGAGCAATGACCAAAATCCCATTCAAGTAAGTCGAACCATCTATTTATGATTTCGGTGAATTGCGATGTCTGGGACACGCAAATGTTGATTTTAAGCGGCTCATATCATAGGGTTCATATCGTTAGGTAAAAATGTTGATTATAAGAGGCTTAGTAAGTCCATATCGTTAAGAGATAGTGCACTATATAAGGATATCTGTTCCGGGAACAGAAGGATACAAGCTTGAATTAACTCTTATGTATATATAGTATAAGTATTTTAGAAGTATTAAGATTATCTGTCTGTGTGAGATGTTGGCCGGGTGGTAAGTTTACGGTCGCATCCCGCTTTGAAATCATTCTGTTTCTATCACTGCCAACATGTAAACTTTGTTGCACGGTCTAGTCCCACAAATTATTTCCTAGTTAACACATGAGTAGACAATTGGGCAAGATGTGAGAATTGACAGTTAAAATGTGAAACAGAATGTTATGCCCGGCTGGCAACAAGGATGAAAATCTGTAAAAATCTGTTAGAAGCTTACAGACTGGTTACATCAGAACTCCCGTGATTGTGAAGGGGGGCTATAGTGAGTGACAAGACACAGCAGAGTCAGGAAGTTAATTCATGGCAAGGGAAAAAGTGTTTCAGTGTTTGCAATTAGAAAGGGCTTGTGTTAAACGTTCAGAAATGAACTGGTTAAGTTTTGTTGCCCTAATGATCTGTGTGTGTTTAAATAGTGACGATTTATAGTCCCTGGAATTAGAGATTACAGCACTAAAAGATGGACAGTTAATGCATAAGTGTATTGATAGTTGAAGAGAGAAGTTGTTGAAGGATAATAATAGCCTGGTGCAAGCTGAGTTATGGTGAAAAAGTGTATATGGAAGTGACTGAGAGAACTTGAAGTTAGAGAAATGAAATGAGCAGCATTTCTTATTTCAAGATGGAG
This sequence comes from Bufo bufo, assembly GCF_905171765.1. Taxonomy (NCBI): domain Eukaryota; kingdom Metazoa; phylum Chordata; class Amphibia; order Anura; family Bufonidae; genus Bufo; species Bufo bufo. The sequence goes on along the minus strand of NC_053390.1, from coordinate 823,154,782 downwards.
GATTTTGAATCCTATAGAGAACAAAGAAGTTGCCATGAGGCATCCCTCCCCCCCCCCCCACCACATCTGCAGTAAACTCCAAAATGTCACTTGTAGTCCCACAAAAAAAAAAAAAAAAAAAAATGTCTTCCTGTTCTGTCTGAGATGTGTTTTCAGAGAGAGCCCCCTCCCATCTCACCCCCTCCTCTGCTCAGGAATTTCATATGGGGGTTGAGGGGGGAGGGGGGCTGCTAATTGGTAAATGCATCAGCAGAATGTGAAGATACTAACCTGTGTTATTTCTAAGATATTCCAGACAGGGCTCCAGTATTGGATTAGATCTTTCCCAATTGTATGTTCCGATGGTTTAAAATGTGCCTGCAGTGATGATGCTAATTGGAAGTGTCCACTCGTATCAATCTATGGTTGCACCCAATAAGTCCTTATTCAGATGTGAGTAAAAGTTTGAGGAACATGTGGTACAGCTCAACGTCTTGATGTATTGCTTTACTTCCCCTGTTTGAATACTCCTGAAATGGGAGACGCAAGACAAGAGGAAGTAGAAGGCATGGTTGTGTACGGTGGGGGGCGATGTGTGTAACACTAAACAAAAAAAACTACATGGCATACAAGATGATTTGTTAATTTTAACAAAATGACTGTATGATTAACATGTACATTGTTTTACAGTGACAGACCATCAGCAATTCTGGGTGTGGTATGAATATCTGCTTCCCGGAAAACTGTGTTTGTCTGTGCTGCAAATTTTGGAATGTAACAAAGAGATTGTGTGATTGGGTGAAAGATACATGATTCAGTGGAATGTGAATGGGTGTGGCTCTGAGTTGTATGTACGTAGCAGAGCTGTGTGTGTGCAATTCATATTCTATGTGTAAGGGCGTGGTTATGAGCTGGTTTGTGAAGATGAGTACATGAAAATGTATATGAATGCGTATGGAATACGGTATTTGTTTTTAAATATGCGCATTAAGAATTTTATTTTATTTTCTTGGAAGTTTTTTGTTTTTTTATTGGTACCAACAGCATTGATCAAGCTGTACATTTTTATTTCAATGAAAAGTTTTTATGGGCCCTTTGTGTGTTCATGTCTGTATTGTCAGATCTGTTTTTTTCAATGTTTGCAGTTACATGTTACATGTTCAGTGTTGTGCTTAACATCAGAGCTCTGCTCGTATGGACAGCTAAGATACTAATGGCAGAACAGAAGACAGACCAAAGCGTCCACCAAAAGGGGTGGACTTAGGTGACTCAGAGTGGGAGGAAGGAAATGTGAGCCCTCTATGGGAATAAATGGGGTACTGACAAGGACATACAGAACAGATTCCTTACCAGTAGAAACCATGGACAGGGAATACATCATGTCATGTATTTAGCATTATACTAGATTGCCCAGTCAGCCTATTAGGGAGAGATTTGTTCATTAAGCTTGACTTGCAGGTATCAGCAAAGAATCAGGACGTAAGAGTACACTCAGGTCTCATTCCAGTCTCTACACCAGTGCCACTGATTCTTGCAAACATACAGGACCACCCAGAATAACATTAACCCTGCATTATGGTCCTCAAATGAATATGACACAGGATTCATAGATTGCACACATTACACAGCTACTGTGAAACCAGGTGTCATCTCAGTGTTCCAGAAACAATACCTGCTGTTAAAAGAGAAACTTGATGGGCTTAGGCCAATGATAGAAGAATTCCTACAAAAGGGAATCCTGGAAGAGGTGATTTCACCCTACAGCACGCCTGTGAATCCAGTGACAAAGGCAGATGGTGCTGCCCGCTTTGTACAGGATTTAAGGGCCATCAACAACATCATTGTGCCTATAGCCCCTGTTGTACCTGATGTCACTTAATTACTATCTGCCATTCCAGCAGACGCTGTTTGGTTCAGTGTGATAGATCTGAAAAATGCTTTCTTTTCTATCCCAGTTGATAAGATAACCAGACTACTTTTTGCTTTTTCCTTTGACAGACGCCAACTGACCTGGTGCAGAAATGCCCCAGGGATATGCTGATTCACCTGTAGTGTACAGCATAGTCCTCCGAGCGATGTTAGAGTCATGGTACATCCCCCCAAGGTTCTGTGCTGCTGCAATATGTCGATGATTTATTACTGTGTAGCATGTCAGCGGAGGCCAGCATTCAGGATGGTTTATCACTGTTATAATGGTTGTCAGGAAGTGGTCACAAAGTGACACTTAAGCAAATGCAATGGTGTAAAATGCAGGTTGAATACTTGGGCTTTGTCCTCACAAAAGGTGAACGGAGAATCAGCGTAGAAAGAGTCCAGTCTATTGCGGGTTTGGTCGCCCCGCACACCAAGAAGGAAATGTTATCTTTCCTTGGTATGATAAACGGTAGACAATGGATTACTGATTGCTCCCACTATTGACAATGTTTTGAGGCAAGCCACTCTGGATGGAAATCCAGATTTGATTAAATGGTTTTCTGAAATGTACAATGCATTTGATTATTTGAAATGTTTACTCATGTCGAGCCCAGGGCTGGGCCTCCCTGACTATAATATGCCCTTCCACATGTTTGCACGCCAAAATTGTAAAACTATGGCAGGTGTACTGACACAAGAAAACGGAGGCAAGTTGCGTTCTTGTGTGTTTTTTTCAAAGGTAATGCCCACCTCTGTCCAGGGGATGCCGGCATGTCTGCGTTCTATTGCAGCCTGTGCTATGATGGTAGAGTTGACAAATTCTTTCACAATGTGACATTACACCATTTTGCACACCACTCATGATGTTGTAGGCCTACTCAAGGACATCCGCACTCAACACAGCAGGCAGCTGAGCTTATTGCACTCACTAGGACATGTATTCTACATGCTGATAGACCTGTCACCATTTATACTGAGAGTAGGTACACACATGTGGTAGTGTGGGACCATGGTATGATCTGGCAGAGGAGAGGATTTACGGCAGCAGATGGTAAGGATCATGTCTCACAGGGCAATGCGCTGGCAGTTAAGGTGGCGAAATGCAACCTCACAGGTTTGTATAACCATTGGGAGATGCCATGTTTGGCACCTCCAACCCCTGAGATGTTGCAAATGCTTACTGATCTTCAGTGGTACGCCACTGAACAGGAACAGCAAGACTGGTGTTATCCAGTATTGCAGAAAAATCCTAAAACAGGATTAGAATTAGTCTGCAAAGAGGGGAAGTTATGCATTCCCCCAATACAGTGCTTCCATCTTAAGTAGCACATTTCCACAGAGTAGGACATAAACAGCATTGAGATACTCATGGGTAGGCCTTTCCCCACACCATGGGCAAGACGCCCCCTGGTAGTACAGGAAGGGGACTTGGACCTGATCAGGGAGGAGTATGTTACTAATCTGATCAAAGTCCTCAGTAAAACTGAAGAATATGTTGCTTGTAAGTCTCCTTCTCTTTCACAGGAATCAACCCGTCCATTCCGGATAGGCGACCAGGTGATGATCAAGATCTTAAAGAAGGGAAAGGAACCAGGAAGCTTCACCTACGGACCACCCACCGAGGTAGTCGTGATCACCAGAACAGCAGTCCTCACTGAACAATCGCCCACGTGGATCCACGCCACAAGGATTAAGTTGGTGAAGAAAAGAGAGGTACTAACGGGGGCAGATAGCCCTGACCTCCAACGAGGCCCAGAGGTACTAACGGAGGCAGACAGCCTTGACCTCGAAGAAGATACAGAAGGGGTACTAACGGAGGCAGACAGCCTTGACCCCCAACAAGATGACGCAGTCGGGAAATTCCTCGAGATGGCTGAGATGTAGTGCCTTAATAATTGTAATTTTGTGTCTCCTACTTACTGTCCCATGGCTGTGGAACAGATAGATATACCTGGAAACAGAATGCAGAGGGGAAGACAGTCTATGCAAGACAAAGGAGAACTTATGGCTGTACCTGGCCAAAACTCTGAACTTAACTGACTTTTGTCTCCAAACCACTTTATCGGCATCTAACATTTTGGAGACATGTCTGGTAGCGGTCCCCACCCCAGTAGCTGTATGGACGGGGCTCCTACGTTCCCAATGGAATGACGCAGATATGGAGGATCATGATGTTAAATATGGATATGTAAATCCTTATCATGCTTGTTATGACTGTCCTACATATGAGACTCTGCAAAGTAATATGATAGAAATAATTACAGGTCTTGTTACAGCAGCAGAAATATGTTATAACTTCACCTGTGATGAGACACTATTGCCCCCCTGCATACAAGCAAAAATGCAGAACAAGACTAAACCAAATATTTGTGATAGAGATTTAGGTAGTTGTAAAAAGATAATATCAGGAAAGAATATGCAATGTAATATTACAAAAACAGTACCATCCCTAGACAAACATGTACCTCTACCAGCAGGATGGGTATTGGCCTGTGGGAATACTAGTTACACATATATACCGGCCAATATTACAGAGGGACCCTGTACAATAGCCAGGTTGACATTAGCAATGATACCACTATTCCCAGCAATGCAGACACGACACACGAGAGACACTTCCCTGCAGCTACCAGAAAATTGTGATTATAATGTGAATCTCCTCTCTAGAGCAGAATACATGAGTTTAGGGGTATCTTTGATAGGAGTACCAGGGTTGGCCATATATAACCACAGGACAATATCAAAACTTGCCTGTTTTATGGTAAAACAGATAAATATCACTAGTGCAGTTCTGCAAGATATGCTGCTGGATATACAATCGTATGAAAAGGCTATCTTGCAGAATAGGGCAACTATTGACCATTTATTGCTCCAGCATGGTATAGGATGCTCAGCGTTCGCAGGGATGTGTTGTTTCAATTTATTAGATCACTCCCGTGGAATAAAAGATAAAATAGGCCAATTAGAGGAGATGAGAAAACATATAAAACAGGATGTTGACCAAGGTTGGTGGGACTGGCTTTTTGGCTGAATACCTGACTTTGGTCAAATAAGGTATGTTTTAGGAGTGGCATTTGCCGTGGTCGCTGCAATAGTGGGTCTCTGCTGTTGTCTGTGGTGTGTGCCCTCCCTTCTAGCCATATGTCAAAAAGGTGGCCGAAAGAGGGGTACACTCGACATTCCTCTATACTCCGGTAGAGGTAGAAGAGGTTTACACAACCTCAACAAAGCCTGAGGATTATACTCCTGAAGGGTATATGGAATACCTAAAGGCTTATAAGCAAACCAAGGAAGAGCAGAGAAAGAACCATATAGTATAAATATATATAAGGTTCTAAGAGGGGATTTGATGGGATATATGTGACTCCATTTTGTCTCATTTAGCCACGTGTATTACATTTGGTTAGTGCACTACAAAACCTCCCTTCCCCCTATGGAATGTGAGACACTTCCTTAAACTGTTTCAGGAAATCCATACATGTTGAAAGTATGAACAGTCCAAGCCATAAAAGGACATCTGGCTCAAGTGTCTGCTAGCTTATGTGTATATACCTGATTGGTCAAATGCTGTTACTATGAGTCAGCTATTATGTTAATGCAGAGCTTATGAGTGACCATACTATTGGTCAAATACTAATGCTAACATATGATTGGATGTAAAGGAAGCTCAACCCCCTCTATTAAAACTGTTTGCCAGCTGTGAATAAACCAGAATGGATTGGAAATAGACATGTGTTCATCTGGTCAATCTAGTTCATTCTCCCGGTACCGGTAAGACTTAATTCAAGCTGGCCACTGAAATCATGTGTCAGGGACACACCGTTAGGCAAGAGAGTAAATTTTCCTAACATGCGCTGCACAACGCTATCTGTGGCAAGGTGCACCTCACTACGGACACGTGGACCAGTAAGCACGGTCAGGGACGTTATATATCCATAACAGCACACTGGGTAAATGCAGTGGCGGCTGGGCCTGAGGCGTATAGCAGTTTGGCACATGTCCTTCCACCACCGAGGATTGCAAGGCGCTTCAGTTTGCCTCCTGTTGCTTCCTCCTCCTACTCTGCATCCTCATCCTCTACCAGCTCCTCATCCTGTCAGTGTAACACCTTCACCACCAACTTCAGCACAGCCAGGGGTAAACAACAGAAGGCAGTTTTAAAACTTATCTGTTTGGGTGACAAACCCCACACCGCGCAGGAGCTGTGGACGGGCCTTGAACAACAGACCGATGAGTGGTTGGTGCCAGTGAGCCTCAAGCCCGGCTTGGTGGTGTGCGATAATGGGCGAAATCTCGTAGCAGCTCTGGGACTAGCCGGTTTGATGCACATCCCTTGCCTGGTGCATGTGCTGAATTTGGTGGTGCAGAGATTCCTTAAAAATTACTCCGATATGTCAGAGCTGCTGCATAAAGTGCGGGGCCGTCTGTGCGTGCTTTTAGCGTTCTCACCCTGCTCCTGCTCGCCTGTCAGCGCTACAGTGTAACTTCGGCCTTTCCGCTCACTGCCTCATATGCGACGTGCCCACAAGGTGGAACTCCACCTTGCACATGCTGGCCAGACTGTGCGAGCAGCAGGCGATAGTGGAGTTTCAGCTGCAGCACACAAGGGTAAGTCGCTCTGCGGAACATCACCACTTCATAGAAGTGGGATAGTTACGCTGAGAACGGCGTTATCGGCACTGGCCATGTTGGTGGAGTACTCGAAACATCGCAAGAAGGAACACAGGTCTCGCATGGAGGCTCATTCATTAGTGGTGAAGTGGTGATGTTCCGCAGAGCGACTTACCCTTGTGTGCTGCAGCTGAAACTCCACTATCGCCTATATAGCACTATCGAATATAGTGCTATATATAATTTTTTTTAATATTCGTCATTTTTTCCATCTGAAGTTATGATTACAGTTGAGCGGACACCTGGATGTTCGGGTTCGACGGGTTTGGCCGAACTTCACAAAAAAATTCGAGTTCGGGACCCGAACTTTACCCGAACTTGACCCCGAACCCGAACCCCATTGGTCAATGGGGACCCAAACTTTTGAGCACTAAAATGGCTGTAAAAAAGGGCTAGAGGGCTGCAAATGGCATCAAAATGTGGTTAAGAGCATGGAAAGTGCTCTGCAAACAAATGTGGAAATGAATTAAAACAACAGTGATGGCCATGACCTGGTTTGGGTGCCAACCTGCTGTGAACACAGTTCCTCCTCCTCATCCTCCAGAACTGTGCTAATATATAGCACTATATTCGATAGTGCTATATAGGCGATAGTGGAGTTTCAGCTGCAGCACACAAGGGTAAGTCGCTCTGCGGAACATCACCACTTCACCACCAATGACTGAGCCTCCATGCAAGACCTGTGTTCCTTCTTGCGCTGTTTCGAGTACTCCACCAACATGGCCAGTGCCGATAACGCCGTTCCCATAGTAACTATCCCACTTCTATGCCTCCTTGAAAAAACGCTGCTGGCGATGATGGAAGAGGATGTGGCACAGGAGGAGGAGGAGGAGGAAGAGGGATCATTTCTTAGGGTTTCTGGCCAGTCATTCACAAGTGGCTCCGAGGGTGGATTCCTGCACCCACAAACGCTAGGTACACAATTGTCCATCCAGGGCACAGTTCTGGAGGATGACGTGGTGGAGGATGAGGAGGAGGAACTGTGTTCACAGCAGGTTGGCACCCAAACCAGGTCATGGCCATCACTGGTGCGTGGCTGGGTACAGAGGACACAGACGATACACCTCCCACAGAGGACAGCTTGTCGGTGCCTCTGGGCAGCCTGGCACACATGAGCGATTACATGCTGCAGTGTCTCCGCAACGACCGCCGAGTTGCCAACATTCTAACTTGTGCTGATTACTGGGTGGCCACGCTGCTGGATCCCCGTTACAAGGACAACGTACCGTCCTTAATTCCATTACTGGAGCGTGATAGTAATATGCGCAAGTACAAGCACACGCTGGTAGATGCGCTGCTGGTGGCATTCCCATCTGACAGCAGGGGCCACAGTGGAAGCACAAGGTGAAGGCAGAGGAGGAGGAAGAGGTCGCCAACGCAGATGGGGCACCACCAGCACCTCAAAAGGCAGGGTTAGCATGGCCGAAATGTGGAAAAGCTTTGTCAGCATGCCACAACACCCAGCACCACCAGCTGATATGGAACGTATTAGCAGGAGGCAGCATTTCAGCAACATGGTGGAGCAGTATGTGTGCACACGCCTACACGTACTGATTGTTGGGTCTGTCCCCTTCAACTTCTGGGTCTCTAAATTGGGCACATGGCCTGAGCTTCCCCTTTACGCCTTGGAGGTGCTGGCCTGCCCTGCAGCCAGTGTATTTTTCTGAACGTGTGCTTAGCACGTCAGGTGGCGTTATCACAGACAAGCGCAGCCGCCTGTCCAAAGCCAATGTGGACAAGCTCACATTTATTAAAATTAACCAGGCATGGATTCCACAGTACTTATCTGTACCTTGTGCAGAATAGACATGTATACCGGCGTTACCCAGCAATTGTTATACTCCAGCGCAATTGCTCATTGTTGTATTTTTTATATTTTCCACTCTTTTGGGGTGTACCCTAATAAATAAATAAAAATAAAAACCAAAAACCAGTGTTGGCTACTTCGTCCTTCTCCACCGCCGCTTCTACTTACACCGCTACATCCACCGCCTCCTCAATCTCATACTCCATATGGACCTCCAGCTCATACATCAAGATTTTTTATTTTTATTTGCACGTATTATTATTTTTTTTGTCATTTCACTAATTTGTCTGTTATATTTTTGGGTGAAATTCACCAATTTATGGCTGTGATATACCCCTGCTCTACCTAGTAGAAAGGTAAACAAATCTCACTAAATTGTCTGTTACATTGTCGGGTGACATTCACCAATTTTTGTCTGTGACATACCCCTACTCTACCTAGTAGACAGGTTAATAAATTTCACAAATTTTTCTGTTACATTGTAGGGTGACATTCACCAATTTTTGGCTGTGATATACCCCTGCTCTACCTAGTAGACAGGTTAATAAATTTCACTAACTTTTCGGCTACATAGTTGGGTGACATTCACCAATTTTTGGCTGTGATATACCCCTGCTCTACCTAGTGGACAGGTTAATACATTTCACAAATTTTTCTGTTACATTGTCGGGTGACATTCACCAATTTTTGTCTGTGACATACTCCTGCTCTACCTAGTAGAATGTTTGTTTAGTACGGCTGGAGGGGGTTATAACAGGTTATATTTCCCAATGTTTTGGGGTGTAACCTAATTTAAACAATAAAAAATAAAACCAAAAAGCAGTGTAAGCTACCTCCTCATCCTCCACCGCCGCTTCCACCTCCCCCGCCACATCCACCGCCTCCTCCACCTCCTACTCCATATGGACTTCGTCCTCCAAGATCAAGATTATTATTTTTCATTTTTACGTATTTTATGTTGTTTTAATTCATTTCCACATTTGTTTGCAGAGCACTTTCCATGCTCTTAACCACATTTTGATGCCATTTGCAGCCCTCTAGCCCTTTTTTACAGCCATTTTAGTGCTCAAAAGTTAGGGTCCCCATTGACTTCAATGGGGTTCGGGTTCGGGGTCAAGTTCGGGTAAAGTTCGGGTCCCAAACTCGAACTTTTTTGTGAAGTTCGGCCAAACCCGTCGAACCCGAACATCCAGGTGTCCGCTCAACTGTAATCATAACTTCAGATGGAAAAAATGACGAATATTAAAAAAATTAATATATAGCACTATATTCGAAATATTCGCGAATTCTCGAAGTTGCGATATTCACAATAAATATTCGTAATTTGAATATTCGCGCTGAACAATAGTGGTGAGGTTGCTAGTATTCACACCCTGGCTCATTTTGGTGTGGCACAGGTTGCAAACTACTATTCTTTTGTCGTCCGAACTTTCCTCAAAAAAGCGCCATACTGCGGAACACCTACCCCTTGGCAAGCGAGGGGGTGTTCTGTGGAACAGTTGCAGGCCTGTCTGGTAGTGCCCGCCTTCTATCTTTTGCCACCCCATTGCCTCTTCCAGCCTGTTGAAGTGCTGCAGATCCCTCCCCCTCTGTACTGCTCTCCTTGCTCAGCTTGTTGCCACCTTCCCAGGTTGGGTCAGTGACCTCGTTGTCCAGCACATCCTCTTCCACTTCCTCAATCTGATCATGCTCCTGATTTGTTGACCTAACCACAACCTCAGTGATTGACAACTGTGTGTCATCCTCTTCCTCAACCTCTTAAGACAGTAATTGCGGTTGAGTCATTGGCAACTGTGTCTCATCTTCATCCACCTCACTACACACTAATTGCTGTTCCCCAGCGTCATGTTCTTGTGACTCTGGATGCTCAAGAGGTTGGGAATCGGGGCACAAGCTCTCAGGTCCCTCTTCAAGCGTGCTTGGCAAAAGGGCAAAGTGTGGATAAATTAAGGAAAATATATATTTGTTGTCAGTAATATTTTTCTCAATATCTGGCCCTGACCGATACACACGCGCAGATGTGACAATTCACTGCAGACACTGCAGACTGCAGTTTATAGGCAAAGTGTGGAAAAAAAATTGAAAAAAAATATTTGTTGTCAGTAATATTTTTCACAATATCTGGCCCTGACACACACACGCGCTTGCAGCGCAGATGTGACAATTCACTGCAGACACCGTTTATAGGCAATGTGTGGATAAATTATGGAAAAAATATATATATATTTGTTGTCAGTAATATTTTTCCAAATATCTGGCCCTGACACACAGAAGGTATTGCAGCACAGATGTCACAAGTCACTGCAGACACCATCTATTGAAAAAGTATTGTAAAGTATAAAACAAAAATTTGCTGGCTAAATTATATTGCTGCCAGCCTGCCACCACACACAATAGTCCTTAAAAGGACTTTTGGGTCTTTGAAAAGTTTTTCCATCGAATATATTGCGATCACACTCCCGAAACTATCTGTCCCCTCCTAAGCGCATCTCTCCCTGACTCACAATGAGCCGAACCCGCGTCATCGGGTGCTATATAGCACCGGATGACGCGTTCCGGACAGCCAATCACTGTAATGCCAGCAGCGAACATGTCTACTGGTATTACAGTGATGGCAGTACTTAGCAGCCGCAAAACATGCAGGGAGGAGACTCAAGCATGGCGCTCGAGAACATGCGGTACCCGGTTGAGTACCGTCATGTGCCAAGCATAGCGATGCTCGAGCCGAACAGGTATTCTGTTTCAATATTTTTTCTTGGTTTAGTATCAATAGGGTAATAGAGGACAATAAAATGCAGTTCCACCTGCTAAGCATTGCAGGTGGGAGAAATTATATGTTTGTCTTTACAGCATAAGACAAACAGCCAACTGGATATTATTACAGGATTATAGTAAAGACGCATTATCAAGATTGTTAACAGTTTCCTCAAATATACATTATTCTAGTCTATATGGTTTGTTATGAATGAGGGATGATAAAATTTCCAAAGAGGAAAATACAGTATGACAGTGAACAAAAAATAAATAAATAAATATATATATATATAGTATAGAAGAATGGCGGCACTGACAAAAAATGGTTAGAAAGGTTGGGTGCACGTTCACTGGGGGATGAGCTGCTTATCCCTTGGTATATAAATGAAGTGAAGTCAATTCAATTACAAGATCATGTGATACAAATCATGTGATACAAAACATTCGTAGATACAAAAACAAACACAATAGTGTTCAAATATAAAGTAATCAGTGCATAAATTCATATAGATGACATCATAATGTATTGAAGTATGCCCATAGAGAGCAATGTAGTGATTCACAGCCATTATACTAAACAAGGGCAAAGTGTGTACGGTGGGAGGGGATCGTCCTTTGCACAGGATTATCCACCTCCCCCACCGGAAAATGACTTGTGGAATAACGCATATCAATACGGACAGCCATCAGGTCTAGCCAGTGGTCCATTATCACACCACACAGCCCAAGTGGCTTATGGGGTATATAGGAAAAATCCGGCAAACAGAGGCATGTGCAGAGAAAATGATACATAGTGCAATCTGGATAGGGATAAACCTGTGGTTCGATGGTTATATCAAAGTGTCACTTATTCCCGACGGTTATGTTGGTCTAAAGTCCTTGATCTCCTCTCATTCAATAGTGTACTTGTGGCGAAAATAACCTCGCCACTGGGTTTTGGAGGGGCCTGTTTGCCAGCCTCTTGCCTCAGGATAGGATTATGGCCCATATACTAACTTTGAAGGAGAAGACAGACCGGCCGCCCAGCTTAAATCTGTGGAACTGTTTTGGGCAGGAAAGCCATACTTGCGGCCGGCCAAATGTGACTTCCATGGAATTTGGGAACCCCTGCTCGGATCTGGGTGATTTTTGGATATGTTGTTCACCCAGATCAGAGCTATCCATGGATGTATACATTATGGGGATATGTGGGGTTTTGAGGTGTTTTCTGTGTTTTGGGAAAAATGTGTGGTTTCTGTCTGTGAGTGATTAAGTTAGCCCATTATGTTTGGTAATTGTATCACAGGCAGAGCCCAATGTGTTTTGGTAATTGTATTTTGTTGATTGCGTCAAAGGCAATGCCCATTGTATTTTGTTGATTGCATCAAAGACAATGCCAGTGTGTTTGTTAATTGCGTCACAGACAATGCCATTGTGTTTGTTGAATAGGGTTAGTTTTGTGTTTAACCTGTACAGGATTGGCTGCTATGTCATGTCCTCAGTATGTCATGTGTATATAAGTCATGCTGTGTGTTCAATAAAGAGTTCCTGTTTTACATTCAACATAGAGCCTCGTCTCATGTGTGTGGGGATTGCTATACGTGTATACTCCCCTGGCTATTACTCCTAGCTCTTGTAAGAGCTGTTCCTGTTCCTGGTTCCTGTGGTAATATCGGTGTAGAGCGGAGTGCTTGGAGTCCTCGGGAGGTACTGGGAGCATCCATCAACGGAGGTACGCAGTCGGGGTGTCAGGAGATCCTTAACAGTACTATAGAGAAATAATGGATATATACATTAGACTGTTTGAAACCTAAAGGTCTCAATGTTGAATTTAATCTCTTGGGGTAGTGCAAGGAGGGTTTGGGCTTGCCCCCTTCCCAGTGGTGTGTTCTTTTCTTTCTTCGCTTGTTTGTAGACAGAAGTTATAGAACTATTTGTGCTATATTATACTAATGTTTATTTTCTATTTCTCTATAGTACACTATTGAATGAGAGGAGATCAATGACTTTGGACCAACATAACCATCTGGAATAAGTGACACTTTGATATACCCATCGAACACCGCTTTATCCCTATCCAGATTGCACTATGTATAATTTTCTCTGCACATGCCTCTGTTTGCCGGATTTTTCCTATATACCCCATAAGCCAGATAGAGAGGAGATCCCACTTGGGCTGTGTGGTGTGATAATGGACCACTGGTTAGACCTGATGGCTGTCCGTATTGATATGCGGTATTCCACAAGTCATTTTCCCGTGGGGGAGGTGGATAATCCTGTGCAAAGGACGATCCCCTCCCACCGTACACACTTTGCCCTTATTTAGTATAATGGGCTGTGTATTTGGGGTTTGTGTCTGAAAAGAGGGCAAGATTGCCATGAATGTAGATGGCGCCTGAATCCCGACGATAATTATGGGCATGCGCGTACCGCCTGTCTGGTCTATTACCTGTTTAAAGATGGCTATCGCGGTGCGGAGTCCTAGTGCGCATGCGCTGGATATTTAGCGCATGCACAATGGGTTTTGAAAACACGCAATCAATGGTGGCAACCTGGAGAAGGCGCAATGCAGTTTGGATAACGCTAAGAAGAATCCATGTGGATTTGTATGTATATACCCGATCAGTATTGTTTTGTCCATCTCCCCCTGATCTCTTCTCCCTCATTACACATGATGTGCTACACCTGATCTAGGAACTTTGGAACAGGTTGTAGTTTATATTGCACTTGCACTTTATACACTGCTCAAAAAAATAAAGGGAACACAAAAATAACACATCCTAGATCTGAGTTAATTAAATATTCTTCTGAAATACTTTGTTCTTTACATAGTTGAATGTGCTGACAACAAAATCACACAAAAATAAAAAAATGGAAATCAAATTTTTCAACCCATGGAGGTCTGGATTTGGAGTCACACTCAAAATTAAAGTGGAAAAACACACTACAGGCTGATCCAACTTTGATGTAATGTCCTTAAAACAAGTCAAAATGAGGCTCAGTAGTGTGTGTGGCCTCCATGTGCCTGTATGACCTCCCTACAACGCCTGTGCATGCTCCTGATGAGGTGGCGGACGGTCTCCTGAGGGATCTCCTCCCAGACCTGGACTAAAGCATCTGCCAACTCCTGGACAGTCTGTGGTGCAACGTGACGTTGGTGGATAGAGTGAGACATGATGTCCCAGATGTGCTCAATTGGATTCAGGTCTGGGGAACGGGCGGGCCAGTCCATAGCATCAATGCCTTCGTCTTGCAGGAACTGCTGACACACTCCAGCCACATGAGGTCTGGCATTGTCTTGCATTAGGAGGAACCCAGGGCCAACCGCACCAGCATAGGGTCTCACAAGGGGTCTGAGGATCTCATGTCGGTACCTAATGGCAGTCAGGCTACCTCTGGCGAGCACATGGAGGGCTGTGCGGCCCTCCAAAGAAATGCCACCCCACACCATTACTGACCCAATGCCAAACCGGTCATGCTGGAGGATGTTGCAGGCAGCAGAACGTTCTCCACGGCGTCTCCAGACTCTGTCACGTCTGTCATGTGCTCAGTGTGAACCTGCTTTCATCTGTGAAGAGCACAGGGCGCCAGTGGCGAATTTGCCAATCTTGGTGTTCTCTGGCAGATGCCAAACGTCCTGCACGGTGTTGGGCTGTAAGCACAACCCCCACCTGTGGACGTCGGGCCCTCATATCACCCTCATGGAGTCTGTTTCTGACCGTTTGAGCAGACACATGCACATTTGTGGCCTGCTGGAGGTCATTTTGCAGGGCTCTGGCAGTGCTACTCCTGTTCCTCCTTGCACAAAGGCGGAGGTAGCGGTCCTGCTGCTGGGTTGTTGCCCTCCTATGGCCTCCTCCACGTCTCCTGATGTACTGGCCTGTCTCCTGGTAGCGCCTCCATGCTCTGGACACTACGCTGACAGACACAGCAAACCTTCTTGCCACAGCTCGCATTGATGTGCCATCCTGGATAAGCTGCACTACCTGAGCCACTTGTGTGGGTTGTAGACTCCGTCTCATGCTACCACTAGAGTGAAAGCACCGCCAGCATTCAAAAGTGACCAAAACATCAG
Organism: Bufo bufo; assembly: GCF_905171765.1. NCBI lineage: Eukaryota > Metazoa > Chordata > Amphibia > Anura > Bufonidae > Bufo > Bufo bufo. The sequence goes on along the minus strand of NC_053390.1, from coordinate 823,139,603 downwards.
CCAGGAAGCATAGGAACTGAGAAGTGGTCTGTAGTCACCACCTGCAGAACCATTCCTTTATTGGGGGTGTCTTGCTAATTGCCTATAATTTCCACCTGTTGTCTATCCCATTTGCACAACAGCATGTGAAATTGATTGTCGCTCAGTGTTGCTTCCTAAGTGGACAGTTTGATTTCACAGAAGTGTGATTGACTTGGAGTTACATTGTGTTGTTTAAGTGTTCCCTTTATTTTTTTGAGCAGTGTATATTGATATGATATGATGACACTACATTGCACTCTATGGGCATACTTCAATACATTATGATGTCATCTGTATGAATTTATGCACTGATTACTTTATATTTGAATACTATTGTGTTTGTTTTTGTATCTACGAATGTTTTGTATCACATGATTTGTATCACATGATTTGCATCACATGATTGTCACATGATCTTGTAATTGAATTTTGGCTTCACTTCCTGTTGGGTATATATATCTCACAGTATGCACTTGTTCTTTGCTTGAGAAAGGCTCTAATTCAGAGCCGAAACGTTGCATCACATGGGTGAATAAAGAAAAAACTTTTCTGTGGATTCCAGGAGTGCTGTTCATTTTTCTTTTTATATATATATATATACACACATACATACAGTGTATACAGGTATTCGGCCGAGCATGCTCGCTCAACACTAGTAGAAATATTTCCTTGTAATATACTCTGTTTATGGCTGCATCAAACAGCACTTCCACCCTGATAACTAGAACGGTTTGCTGGAATTACAGAGCTGTATAATGGCAGTGCAGCAATGTGTAATAGGATTGTTCCTATTACTCAGGCTGTAACCTCCCCTACCAAACCCTGTTATATATAAAAGCTGTGGAATGATTCCTCCCTATCCTTTCCCTACGCCTTGAATAATCTTTCTCTGCACTTGTAAATCGTTTTTTTTAACACAATTTTTTCCTAGCGCTGTCCCTAGAGCCTGCTGACGTCTCTTCCTGCACTAAGTACGCTGGAAAATGGCAGAATCCAAGATGGCTGAGGCTATTTATAGGGATGTGACATCACAGGGCTGGCTTGCTGCTGATTGGCTGCATGCATGGCATTATGGGTGATCCCGCCTTCCCATAGTTCTTGCTCCATGTCCTCACACGTGCAGCAGCCATTTTATTTCAGGAAAAATGTGATTCATTACCACGAATCATGAGGAAATTCGGATTCAGTGCTAATGGAATTCGGATCCAAATCCACTTCGTCAACTTCGATTCGCTCATCTCTAAACGGAACCTGTAATGGAATTTCTAACGTGAATGCAAACCTGCCCTAAGTGAAGTGTGAACTCAGCCTTACTGTGCATTACAGAACCAGAGACCTCATATTCCTTGTTGCATAAATACAATGGGGAGAGTCGACGTCACAGCAGTCACACTTTTATTCTCTTGTATGACAGTATTTGGCTTTCCTTGGTAAAAATACACATATAATACAGTAAGAAGCAGAGGAATTTTTCTACATTGACATTTAGATTCTTTCAGTCCATTACGTGATTCCCAGAAGCTCCTCTACAATTATGAGATCTCCTTACAGGAAATATTTGCAACGGAATGATGAGTTTACATTGTGCTGGTAAATCGTGTATCAGGTTTCTACAAAATGATGAACACAAAACAATTTATCAGACAATGAGACTAAGCAGAAAAGCCTCCGGAGGCTGCAGCGAGCCGGTCAGGAATAGATGCGTCATGGAATCCTGTCACGGAGAGCTCAGCACCTCCTCAGATCTCTAAGGAATAAGCACCAGCTGGTAGCAGCTACAAGACATTTCTATCCTCAGATCTCTATGGAATATGCACCAGCTGCTAACAGCTAGAAGACATTTTTATCATCTGCCCATGTAGATACACTGCTTGAATGTACAAATTGAATAGAAATATTATTTTATATTTTTCTATAATACACTACTCAAAAAAGTTTGGAATATTTGGCTTGTGAGTGAAATTTCAGGATGAACCGAAAATGCACTCTAACGTCGATAGGTGAATTTAACGTGACCTTCTCTAAACAAGTGACACATGTCAGATTTGAAAAAAAGGGCCTGGGCAGGAAGGTGAAAACTGGCCGAGGATAGAAGAGGTTAATGTGACTTTCTCTAAACTTCTGAGTGCACATGTCCAACTGTTCCAAGTCTCAGTACTTTTTGTACAACTTGCTGATCTCTAGCAAGGAGACTAATGGCAAAATTCACAACAGGTGTGTGATCCATGAATCGCCCAATAAATTTCCTGGTTCAATTAGAATTGGTATTAAACAGTCCTCCTCATCACGCTGTTCACATTTTGACATCATGAGACCAAAACGACAACTAACAATTGATCAACAGTACCTCACCTTTGTGAGGGTTCAAGTAAAATGTTCTTAGACGGAAGTGGCGACTGAGCTTAGAGTGTCACAGAGTGTCATCAGCAGGTAGTATCAGAGATACATACTGGAAGAGTCACAGAAAGGCAGAGAAGTGGACGTCATTTGGCTACATCCCACACTGATGACCACTTCATTGTGAACAATGCCCTGCGGAACTGGATGACAAATGCCACACAACTCCAGGTATATTTAAAGATTAACTAATCCTTTGAGTAAAATTATAGTAAGATGTCCCAAATGCCCTAATAAAAGTTTTTCTAATAAACTTTATTAATTGATTTTATATTTTTATTAGACATTCCCTACCTAAAGCACACCATTTCTGTACACCTCTGACAGATCAGTGGTTTACGGAGTACGGGCAGTAGACACTTAATGAATGGGGCCACAGCAGCAGTGCATACGGGCTGGAGCGCATTTTGCTGCTCCTGCCCGTGCCGCCCGGAGGTTTATAAACTTCTGGTATAGCACATGGGTGCCCTGTACCTATGTGCTATGCAAGGATTAGCTGAGCGGGGTGGGCTCCTGCCTGCTTCACTAAGCTAAGAGCTGACATGCAGGACTCCTAGCTTAGCGGAGCAGGCAGAAGTAGGAGCCCGCTCCGTTCATCTAATTCTGGCAGTGCTCAAAGGTACAGGGTACCCATGTGCTATGCCAGGAGTTAGTAAACCTCCAGGGGGCACATGCAGTAGCAAAATCCATTAATAAAGTATATTAGAAAAACTTTTATTAGGGCATTAGGGACATCTTATTAAAATTTTACTCAAAAGGTTTAGTTACTCTTTAAGGGAGGTGAGAGAAACCCAAGTGTCACATCAGACCATTCGAAACCATTTACATCAGCGTGGTCTGGTTCAGCTGCACAGGGGCCCAGCAAGGGAGGGGGCCCATCCCAGTTCCAGAAGAGGCGTTTATTTTTTTATTTTATCATATTTTTCATTCCCTACCTCTGCCAACAGGGTAACCTGGGCACCTTGGTGTGGAGGTCGGAGAGTTTTTTTTTGGGGGGGTGCTGATTAGCACTTACTGCAAATCTGCTGCCGTTTTGTGTCTACACTCCATAGCTGAAGGACCTTCGATGACATCATAGTCATGTGATCTTTTCCGCAGTGAAAGTGGAGGTAGCACCTGTGATGAGGTCACCGTCATGTGACCAGGGCAGAAAGAGGCAGCTCAGAAGTGGAGACCCTAGATGCCATGGAATGAATGTGTCAGAGAAATGCTGGGAGATGTGGTTCTCCCCATTATACCTCCTCCCTGCTTAGTGGGAAGGAAATATGTTAATTAACTGGGACTGTATGTTAGATGTAACAATGGCAGCTGGCAGCCACCAGCGTGCAGCGCATCTTAGTACAGATGTGTCATCGCTACCGCTCCCTTATTTCGCATATCGTTACTAGCGAGTCGCGACTTCTAGTCTTTCACGAATAAACTGTTAAAGCAATACACAACACGGCCAGTAGATGGCAGTGTTAACCTAAACTACATAAACACACTACACTATGCGCAATCCTCCTCCGATACCACATGTCTGAGTCATTAGCTCAGACAGCTATCGCAAACTTGTCCCAGTGTCTGAATGACTTGCCCCTGGGCCCGCGCTGCCCTGCCATGCCCCCGGACCTGTACAGCGAGGCCCAGCACCTGGCACTATAAGGAGCTCCTGCCTCTGGGTCCTGTCCCTGGGTCATAGTCATAAAAAAAACTATGCATATTTAGTGTCATCGTAATCATACTGACACATAAGATAAAATTAAAGTTGTGCACTGAACAAAAATCAAAAGTCATCATACAGTAAGGCTACATCAACACTAAAAAATAGTTCTGCCTCTAAGAAAGCCGGCAGTAGCTGCTATAGTAAAATATATGATCAATTGCCGGCTCTGTATATAAAATACCTATATATTTATTTTTAAAAATAATATACCGTGTATAAAAACACAAACATCCCTGTACCCTTAGTAAAAAAAAAAAAAAGATTTACTGCAACATCACTATATCTAACACTTCACCACAAAAAAATCTGCGTCCCAGTCACCCTATTGTCTGCCCTGTTGGTCTCTGTACACTTTACTATTTTATTTTATTTCATTTTATTTATTCATGGTATTTTGCACCGGTGAAAACATCAAACCAATAATATAGCTGCATGGCAGCAAATTCCATCTAATATACCGTACAGATCTAGCGTGGAGCAGTACTGTACAGCAGCTCCGGCTCACCGTGTTGCGCCTCGGACTAAGTTGAAATCACAATGCGATTCATAGAACTCGAATTAATCGCATTGCGATTTCAACTTTCTCAAATCCGACAGTACATTCTAGCATGGAGCCGTTCCCATGTTGATGGGGACGCTCCATGAGCACGGAAGTCGGCAGAAGCCCTAAGTTGAAATCGCAATGCGATTCAGAGAACTTGAATTAATCGCATTGCGATTTCAACTTTCTCAAATCCGCTAATGCACAGAGGAGTTACAAGTGCAAGCATACATCATTGATAAAGAATGCACCCTATCCAGAACTACAGGTTGTCTGTTACCACCATGATGTCGTGGTCTTTTGTGGTGGAACTACAAGTGCCAGCATACATCATTAATAAAAGGGCAGCCTATCTAGAGTTACAAGTTGCAGCCAGAGATTGCTTAGTATCCAGCACGTCCATTTTTTTCAGCATGCGTTATGGTTTCAGGGAATGCTGAGACTTGTGGTGTCACCACAGCTGCTCATCCACAGGTTTCAGAAGCTCGACCACTGTTGCTCCCCCCAGATAGGCTGCACTTCTATTAATAATATATGCTGGCACTTGTAGTTCAAGCACAATAGACCACTGTAATAGACCAATGTGCACTGTATTCGATTGCGTGCAGGAACTGACATCAAAAGCTCTATGAATATTGAGGTTTCAACACCTTACTGAGCCTCCCAGTCCCAGAATATTTGAATTTTTTTTTTTTACTAAAAATAGGTATTGCATATACAGCTATAGATTTTTTGTACATAAATATATTAAAATATAAAAATACACATAAAAGTAAAATAGGAATAATTATAAAAATAAAAAGTAAAAATAAGATTGCAAAATATTTATCCATGTGCGAGATAAATGCACTAAAATAAGATAAGCCTTGAACCGAAGGGATATTATCACATACTATATTCCTTTTTTTTAGAAAGGGCTGTAAGATTGCTTCTTTGTCATATCTATGAGTTTGTAATGTTGTAATGTTTTTATTTTAAACAATAAAATTATTTAATCTAATCTAAAGGTTTTTTTTTAAATATATATATATATGCATTATAGCATAGGAGGCGCATTATATTATAGCACAGGATCTTCCATCATAAGAACGGCTACCTGCCAAATTACTGTAAATGAACAGCCATACGCACGATCCCAGAAACACCTGTAAGACAACCAGGCTAATAACCTACCAGACCTTCTATACCCTTCAGACGTAATGATGTGCCCCTGTAAGTGATATTTCAAGCACAAGTTCTCTACATGCGGCATCATATAAGATTTACCGCAACATCACTATATCTTATGTCCACCCCACACCGGGGTTTCTGATGTATCTAGAGCTTCACAGCAGTGAACCAGGGCAGCAGCGCCCATCTCTTGGTAACCTGAAGACATACATTTATATCCAGAAAGTATTTTCTACACATCCACTTATCCATTTTATTATCTATCTATTTTAACCTCATAAGCAAACATACTGTACACTCCATATAAATTACTGCCCCCTTCGGCATCAACGCTTCAGCCCCTGATGAGCTAGAACAGTGATGGAAAAAAGGGTTAATAGACAATATGACAGGAGGTCAGGGGGAGGCTCCAGAACACCCAAAATCAATTAACAAAAAAAAAAAAAAGAGCAGCATCTCAGCTTCAGAACAAAAAGAGACTGACGTTTTCTTTACAGGCTGATCCTTTTATACCACGAGATGTGTTTTCATTGGTTTCACAAGTCACATGCCCACCTCTGCCCATTCACATGCCCTCCTCTGCCCAGTCACATGCCCTCCTCTGCCCATTCACATGCCCTCCTCTGCCCATTCACATTGAAGAGCATTATTTGTTTTTCTCTGAAGAAGTGGATACAGAGTGTATTTATTAGCTATGCTCCTATAGTGGCTGAATGTTATACAGTATTTATATTATATATACATTTACATATAGTATAATTAGTGTAATATTGTATAATTATTTATTCCATGATCCCTATGAGGCTGGTGTGTAGCTATCAATGTCAGCGCTTCTATCTTTTAATGGAATTTGCCATATAACAGAGACAGCAGGCAGTTAGTGAAGGACCTATTTATGGGATATTAATTTATTTGTTGTGTATGCTCCTGGATCTATCACGAATTTATATGTATTGCTATTTTTTATTGCTGGTCATTTTAGCTATTGTCCTGATTTTAGTTAATAAACACGTACTCCACCAGAAGCGCAGTGAAATGGTCTCCAGCCAGAAAATAACCTGCACTTTCAGCCATCTGCAGACAATACCCCCCTTCCCCCAAACAGGGAGTTCCTTTTGTCTATGGGCTTTCAGTGAATGGGAGTGCAGGGCATCAGTGTGTAGAGAGATAGCGACAGAGATTATAGATCCTATAGACTCCTAGATTGCCAAAACTTGCTCCCCAGCTGGTTCCATAAAAGTTCAATTGGTAATGAATCTGGCCACCATGCTGACCAAGGAAGTGTCATCCACAACTGTAGAGATTATGGACTGGCTAGAATACATATACCACATGCCCTCCTTTGCCCATTCATATTAAAAAGCAGGTTTGTTTACATTGTATTTTCTAAATATGAAAATAAAAAAAATAAAAAATAAAAAAAAAGCAGGTTTCATTCATAGTCTACAGCTTAGTCAGCCAATCAGAGAATTTTATCTGATGACCTCATGACCGTGAGAACTTTTCTCTGATTGGCTGAGTAATCTACAGTATATTCTATGAATGAAACCTGCTCTTCAATGTGAATGGGCAGAGGAGGGCATGTGACTGGGCAGAGGAGGGCATGTGACTGGGCAGAGGAGGGCATGTGACTGGGCAGAGGAGGGCATGTGACTGGGCAGAGAAGGGCATGTGACTTGTGAAACCAATGAAAAGACATCTCGTGGTATAAAAGGATCAGCCTGGAAAGACCACGTCAGTCTCTTTTTGTTTTGAAGCTGAGATGCTGCTCTTGATCTTGGGTGTTCCGGAGCACATGTACTGTAGGTGAAGTTCGTTGATGGAGTATAGTAGATACAGTAGCATACTATTGCACATTATTATAACCCAGAAGGCTGGAATGATCCTGTAAATAAAAATACATCACAGAAAAGGCACATTTTTATTAATATGTACCTGTCTTGATTTAGCAGCAATTCGGGGTTATTTTGCTATGTTGGATTAGTATACCAATATTTTGCTTCTAAACCTAAAATAACCAATGCTGCCCATATTCTCACTGAATGTTTTGTCCTAAATTCTACTCTATTACTGTACTGCGATGTATCACGGACCCTCTGATCCCAGACGGTCGCAAACCTTTTCTCTTCTCCCGAGCACCTTATACTCTAAATAGTGGGGAAGGGAGGCGAGCCACCAAGCTGAGATAGTTTAATGTATAAATAAACATTTAGTCCTTTATACAAGACCAGAATGAGGAGTTCATACCTATTTTTTGAATAATGTTTTCTCATAGCAAGATAAGAACCTCGGCATCTATCTACCATCCAGCGTCTTCACAGGAGGGGGAGGGGGTAAGTGCACAACCCAGTATATCTTCCTATTATGAACCCACCATAAGAGACATATCGCTGATGTTATACAGATCAAGCATAAAGAATTAGCCGATCACCCATTGTAGAACGATCTGGGCAATATTTGCTACTTGAGTTTTTAACCCTTTAGAGATTATGGACTGGCTAGAATACATTTAACCAGTAAAAGGGGTACTGAGATATATATAATGCAACAATCAAAAATTTGTTTTTATAATATTTGTTTATAATATTTATATATTTTTATGTTTTCTCTTATATATATATATATCAATTTATCATTTAATAAATGGAATATGTGAAAAACAAATATATATTCTCTGGATTTCTCTAATTGAAGTACCTACAAAAAAAAAAGGAATGAACAAAGCGCTAGGTGCTACATAGCGCAGTAGAGTTAGGGGTAACAGTGAACGATTTGGGTTATGGGAGCTTGCTAGTTATTGCTCTCTCCTTATTGGGTCGTGATAAGATACAACCACTATACACGTGTAGGCAGATAGTAGCACACTTTTTTTCTTTTCCAGTGAGGGACATCTGAGCCTCAAAGAGCACCGCCGACAGGCCCCCTGTGCAGCTCTGACAAGCCGCAGCCGCAAGTACTGTAGATAATGATATCGTAGTTATTGGCTGTACACAAACAGCCATTAACTACGATAATATACTGTAATATCATAGTACCTCTATTGCAGAAAAGGGGGAAAATTAAGGCATTAGGGCAGCCCTGGCTGCTGCAGTTTACAGCCTACTCTCCCATGTACTGTAGTTCCAAGCGCCATCTGGTGTTCACTCATCAAAATTGCACAACCAAGCTCTTTGGGTTTACAAATGAAATTCGTGATCGTTACGCGCTGATGCGAGTCTGCAGGGAGCGCTAACGATGATACGACTGTATGTACTTCAGTCGAACTGCACACAAGGCTCCTCTTCTCCACTGCAGGCTCCGGACCCGCTTTCCTGCACTGTCGCGGGCTGCGACAGCTTCAGTTGCACCTTGTAGTCAGTTTTGACTGCGATTGCGTTCTGTTGTTCAGTTTTTATCGCGCGGGTGCAATGTGTTTTGCACGCGCGTGATAAAAAAATGAATGTGGTACCCAGACCCGAACTTCTTCAATGAAGTTCGGGTTTGGGTTCGGTGTTGTGTAGATTGTATTATTTTCCCTTATAACATGGTTATACGGGAAAATAATAGCATTCTGAATACAGAATGCTTAGTAAAATAGGGCTGGAGGGGTTAAAAAAAATAAAAAAATAATTTAGCTCACTTTAATCCACTTGATCGCGCACCGGCATCTCTTCTGTCTTGTTCTTTGAGCAATAGGACCTTTTGATGACGTCACTGACTCATGGTATCACCATGGTAAAAGATCATGTGATGGACCATGTGATGAGCGCAGTGAAGTCATCAAAGGTCCTATTGCTCAAAGAACAAGACAGAAGAGAAGCCGGCTGCGTGATCAAGTGGATTAAGGCTACTTTCACACTAGCGTTCGGAGCGGATCCGTCTGATGTTTCATCAGACGGATCCGCTCCGATAATGCAGACGTTCGCATCCGTTCAGAACGGATGCGTCTGCATTAAAACTTAGAAAATTTTCTAAGTGTGAAAGTTGTCTGAGCGGATCCGTTCAGACTTTACATTGTAAGTCAATGGGGAACGGATCCGCTTGAAGATTGAGCCATATGGTGTCATCTTCAAGCGGATCTGTCCCCATTGACTTACATTGTAAGTCTGGACGGATCCGCTCGCCTCCGCACGGCCAGGCGGACACCCGAACGCTGCAAGCAGCGTTCAGGTGTCCGCTCACTGAGCGGAGCGGAGGCTGAACGCTGGCAGGCGGATGCATTCTCAGTGGATCCGCCTCCACTGAGAATGCATTGGAGCCAGACGGATGCGTTCGGGGCCGCTCGTGAGCCCCTTCAAACGGAGCGCACGAGCGGACACCCGAACGCTAGTGTGAAAGTAGCCTAAGGTGAGTTAAATAATTTTTTTTTTTTTAACCCCTCCAGCCCTATTGTACTATGTATTCTGTATTCAGAATGCTATTATTTTCCCTTATAACCATGTTATAAGGGAAAATAATAATGATCGGGTCCCCATCCCGATCGTCTCCTAGCAACCGTGCGTGAAAATCGCACCGCATCCGCACTTGCTTGGGGATGCTTGCAATTTTCACGCAGCCACATTCACTTCTATGGGGCCTGCGTTGCGTGGAAAAGGCACAATATAGAGCATACTGCGATTTTCACGCAACGCACAAGTGATGCGTGAAAATCACTGCTCGTGTGCACAGCCCTATAGAAATGAATGGTGCCGGATTCAGTGTGGGTGCAATGCGTTCACCTCACGCATTGCACCCGCGCGGAAATTTCGCCCGTGTGAAATCAGCCTAATCCACTTGTTCGCGCAGCCGGCATCTCTTCTGTCTTCATCTGTGTGGAATAGGACCTTTGATGACATCACTACGCTCATCACATGGTCCATCACATGATCCATCACCATGGTGATGAATCATGTGATGAGCGTAGTGACATCATCAAAGGTCCTGGCAAGCGTCCGACTGTTTAAGGAGGTGTCACGGGGTTCCGAAGGTGCACTCGGTCCCCCATTGCCCGCAGACCTGTTGCTTAGCTTTTGGAATGAGGTTCTGTGTTTGACCTCATTCCCAGGGCGGCTTTACTAGCTGGGTGGCTCCCTGCTCCTAGTCTGCCTTGAGCGCCGAGCTGATCACTCGGTGCTCGACTGGTTGGTCTGTCGGTCATGTGACGCTGGCCATGTCACATGACCCTCACTCCCCATATAAATACAGGCAGCCTGCTGGCTACAGGTTGCCTGTTAATTTCTAGGTTCCTGGCTATTTGTTGGACTACTGAATACTTACCTGATCCTGTTCCCTGACGATCCTCTGCCTGCTCCTCCTGTACTGCGCATCCATCCTGGTATTGTGACCTCGGCTCCCACCCGACTACTCTCTTAGGACTCCTCTTGTACTTCGCTACTCTCCTGGTATTTGACCCCAGCTTCTCCTGACCATTCTTTGCTTAATCCTTTGTACTGCGTAGCTCTCTTGGTTCTGACCCGGTCCGTTCATGTTCCGTATTTTGTCTTGTCTGTCTTCCCTGCACATATCCTAAGTTAGGGACTGCCGTCCAGTTGTCCCCTGTCATCAGGACTCGTGAGGCAAGTAGGCAGGGCCAGGGGTGAGGGTGGAGCGCAGTGGTCACTACCCTTCCCTCTGTGTGTGTGTGGACGTGACCGTTACAGATTAACAGGCACAACAACCACTGTATCATGAATCCTCCTATTACCCTGACTGACCATGTCTCTAACTTGACACAGATGGTGCAGGAGCTAGGAGGGAAACTCCGTTCTTTTGAGTTAGGTCAAGGTTCTTCAACTCCTCTGCCCCCCAGTCCACATGTTGAACCCCAGATCAAGCTCCCAGAACCCTTTTCTGGAGACCGGAGGAGGTTTCTCTCCTTTAAGGAGAGTTGCAAACTCTACTTCCGTTTGCGCCCCGTGTCCTCCGGTCCCGAGAGCCAACGTGTGGGGATTATTATTTCTCTACTACAGGGTGATCCCCAGGACTGGGCATTCTCGTTACTTCCTCGGGCCAGTTGTCTGACTTCCGTGGAGGGTTTTTTTCAGGCCCTGGGTACCCTCTATGACGAACCAGACAGGGCCCTGGTAGCAGAAACGGCTCTTAGGGCACTGGTTCAGGGCCATCTCCCTGCGGAGGAGTATTGCACCCAATTCAGACGGTGGTGTGTCCCCTCTGGATGGAATGAACCAGCCCTGAAGAGTCAGTTTAGGTCTGGTCTGTCTGATATTTTAAAAGATCTATTAGTCAGTTATCAAGTTCCAGAGACCTTAGAGGAGATGATGACCCTAGTTGTCCGACTTGACCGACGAGTAAGAGAGAGACGACAGGAACGACAGTTCTGTTTTCAGATGGTGGTCCAGCCAGAGGCCTTTTCCAGGGACAACACTGAGGTCTCCACCGAGGATCCCATGCAGGTTGGCATGACCCGGGGTAATCTTCGTCGCAGACGCGGAGAGTGCTTCTACTGTGGAGATCCTGGCCATTGGATCAACAAGTGTCCTAAGAGGGTCCTCTCTGACAAGTCTCCTAAGGCAAGACAACCTAAAGACCAGGTACACCCTGATTTTTCTAAATATAAGCTTTTGGTACCCATAACAATTTCTCTGGGGGTTAATAAGTGGCCGGGTAAGGCCTTTATTGATTCCGGTTCAGCGGCCAGCTTTATTGACTTAGAATTTGCTAGTAAATTGGGTATTCCAATGTTTGCTTTACCTACACCTATCCATGTCATGGCTATTGATGCTACTCCCCTGATTGGTGGTACGGTGAGGTCATGTACCTCTGAAATTTCTCTGTCCGTGGGTGTGTGCCACTCTGAGAGATGTTCTCTTTTTGTCTTGGAGAACCTACCGGTTGAGGTGGTACTAGGGTTGCCTTGGCTCCGTTTACATAACCCCACAATTGATTGGTTCAAAGGAGAGTTGGTGAAATGGGGACCTAAGTGTGACTCATGCTTGTCCGTGGTCCAGGCTGGGGTTTCAGTAAGGTCTAATACATTACCTTCAGTTATTAAAAAATATTCTGATGTATTCTCTTCCCCTATTCCAGAGGTTCTACCGCCCCATAGACCGTATGATTGCGCCATAGAGCTAATAGAGGGTGCCGAATTTCCTAAAGGACGAATTTATAATCTTTCAGTGCCCAAACGCAAGGCTATGGAAGATTATATTAAGGAGAGCCTTGCTAATGGGCATATTAGACCTTCAGTCTCTCCTATGGGAGCAGGGTTTTTCTTTGTTAAAAAGAGGGATGGTGGTCTTAGGCCTTGTATTGATTACCGGAGACTAAATAAGATCACTGTCCAAAATAGATACTCTCTCCCATTGATTCCGGATTTATTTAACCAGGTTCTGGGGGCAACCTGGTTTTCCAAGATTGACCTGAAAGGGGCATACAATCTAATCCGAATCAAGGAGTGAGACGAATGGAAGACAGCGTTCAATACTCCGATAGGACACTTTGAATATCAGGTGATGCCTTTTGGACTCAGCAATGCCCCAGTTGTGTTCCAAAACTTAATGAACGATATTCTTAGAGTTTTTAGGTAAATTTATTATTGTCTATCTTGACGACATTTTGATATTCTCTCCTGATTTCGAATCTCATGTGTCTCATGTCAAACAAGTATTAGAGGTGTTGAGGGAGAACCAGCTATCCGCTAAGCAAGAGAAATGTGTCTTTGGTGTACAGGAGATACTGTTTCTAGGGCATGTTTTGACTCCTTACGCCTTTAAGATGGATCCTGGTAAGGTTTTAGCAATTAAGGAATGGGTAAGGCCTTCATCCTTAAAGGCTTTACAACGGTTTTTGGGTTTCGCTAATTACTATCGTAAATTTATCATGAATTTTTCTGTAATTGCTAAGCCATTGACCGACCTTACTAAGAAAGGGACGGATTTGGAGAATTGGTCTACCAAGGCCATTTCTTCATTTGAAACATTAAAAAAGGCATTTAGTAGCGCTCCCATTCTGATCCAGCCTGATCAGGAGAGACCCTTTATTGTGGAGGTAGATGCGTCCGAGGACGGCGCAGGAGCAGTTCTTTCACAGGGTCCTGCTAGCCTCACTAACCTGAGACCGTGTGCCTTCTTCTCCAGGAAATTCTCTCCCACGGAGAGAAACTACGACATTGGGAATAGGGAGCTGCTGGCTATTAAATGGGCATTTGAGGAGTGGAGGCATTTTTTGGAGGGGGCAAGGCATCGAGTAACTGTTGTCACTGATCATAAAAACCTAATGTTTCACGAGTCGGCTAAGAGGTTGAATCCCCGACAAGCCCGATGTGCTCTGTTTTTTACCCGTTTTGATTTCTCCATTACGTTCAGGCCGGGAAGTAAAAATGTGAAAGCAGACGCATTATCCCGGAGCTTCCATGCCTTTCAACCCACTGAGACGCCGCCTGAATCCATCCTACCAGCAAACATCTTCTTAGCAGCTCTAACCCAGGATATCTCGGCTCGCATTAAGGCTGAACAACATCTGGCACCGGCATCTACCCCAACAGATAAGTTGTTTGTTCCCGTACAATTTCGTCTCCAGCTGTTGGGGGAGTGTCACGATTCTGCCTTTTGTGGACATCCGGATGTTGAGGGCACTAAGGATCTGGATCTAGATCCTATTGGTGGCCCACTCTGACCAGGGATGTCAAGTCCTACGTGTCAGCCTGTGAGGTTTGTGCCAGGTCTAAGACACCTAGGACTCGCCCTGCTGGTAACCTACGACCCCTACCCATTCCCAGTAGACCCTGGTCCCATATCTCGATGGACTTTATAACTGACCTACCGCTGGCGGAGGGTAAGACTGTGGTTTGGGTAGTGGTCGATAGGTTTAGCAAGATGGTTCATTTCATTCCCCTGTCTAAACTTCCGAATGCTAAAACCCTGGCGTCTATTTTTGTGAGAGAGATTGTTCGTTTACATGGCATCCCGGAAAACATTGTTTCTGACAGGGGTGTGCAGTTTGTGTCCAAATTCTGGAGGGCCTTCTGTCAAAGATGTAAAATTTCATTGTCTTTTTCTTCCGCCTACCATCCTGAGAGTAATGGGCAGACTGAACGCCTTAATCAGTCTGTGGAACAATTCTTGAGGTTGTATGTTGCTGATGACCAGCAATTATGGGTAAAATTCCTTCCGTTGGCTGAATTTGCTTTGAATAACCGTGTCAATTCTTCTGCTGGGGTCTCCCCTTTCTTTTGTAACCATGGTTTTCATCCCCGTTTTTATTCTGGGTCGTCCATCTCCTCCTCTAACCCTGAAGCGGATAAACTCTCCTCCGAACTGTGCACAGTTTGGGCCCGGGTTCAATCGAACCTAGAAAAGGCTCAATGTTCTCAAAAACTCAAGGCCGATAGGAGACGTTCAAGGGGGGTAAACTTTCAGGTTGGGGATAAAGTATGGTTGTCCTCCAAGAATCTATCTCTCAAGGTAACTTCTAAAAAATTTGCTCCTCGTTTTATTGGACCATATAAGATCACGGAAGTGATTAACCCGGTATCTTTTAGGTTGGAGCTGCCTGAGTCATTCCACATTCATAATGTGTTCCATAAATCTCTGCTTAAAAAATATTTTGAACCGGTAGTACCATCAAAGCCTCGCCTCCGCCGGTTCTTGTTAATGATGCTGTCGAGTATGTGGTGTCTAAAATAGTGGATGTCAGGAAGGTGCGTAATTCCTTGCAGTACCTGATTCACTGGAAGGGGTATGGACCTGAAGAGAGATCTTGGGTACCTGCCAGGGAGGTTCATGCTCCTAGACTTGTTCGTAAATTTAATTTAGAACACCCTGAAAAGCCATCGCCTGAAGTCTTGGGTCCGGTGGCCCCTCGTAAAAGGGGGGGGTACTGTCACGGGGTTCCGAAGGTGCACTCGGTCCCCCATTGCCCGCAGACCTGTTGCTTAGCTTTTGGAATGAGGTTCTGTGTTTGACCTCATTCCCAGGGCGGCTTTACTAGCTGGGTGGCTCCCTGCTCCTAGTCTGCCTTGAGCGCCGAGCTGATCACTCGGTGCTCGACTGGTTGGTCTGTCGGTCATGTGACGCTGGCCACGTCACATGACCCTCACTCCCCACTATAAATACAGGCAGCCTGCTGGCTACAGGTTGCCTGTTAATTTCTAGGTTCCTGGCTATTTGTTGGACTACTGAATACTTACCTGATCCTGTTCCCTGACGATCCTCTGCCTGCTCCTCCTGTACTGCGCATCCATCCTGGTATTGTGACCTCGGCTCCCACCTGACTACTCTCTTAGGACTCCTCTTGTACTTCGCTACCCTCCTGGTATTTGACCCCAGCTTCTCCTGACCATTATTTGCTTAATCCGTTGTACTGCGTAGCTCTCTTGGTTCTGACCCGGTCCGTTCATGTTCTTTATTTTGTCTTGTCTGTCTTCCCTGCACATATCCTAAGTTAGGGACTGCCGTCCAGTTGTCCCCTGTCATCAGGACTCGTGAGGCAAGTAGGCAGGGCCAGGGGTGAGGGTGGAGCGCAGTGGTCACTACCCTTCCCCCTGTGTGTGTGTGGACGTGACCGTTACAGGAGGGTGCTAAGAGACTGGGGGGCTCTCGTAACCCCCCCCCCCTTGTCCTCAGTTAATAAGGGGTCAGGGCCCAGTTTAGGAGTTAAGATTAAGGTGGGAGGAGAATGGTTTGGAGGGGATTAAGCAGGGATCCTTCCCATGATTCCCCTCTGCAGAAGGGGCGGTGCTGTAGGCGGTTATATATTTCCTGAGTTGCTCCCGTCACTTCTTGACGGTGGAAGCATTGGTTCAGGTACCTCTTGCCACTGCTATGTCCGCGGGAGAGCTGTCCCTTAGGGAATCCCTCCTGGCGCGATTTCAGGAGGAAGGAGAGAGATGGCTGCGATGTACGAGCTGTTCCTGCTGAGACGTCTTCTCCGGTGGTTTCTTATTCTTCGGTTGGTGAGTTTCAATTTGCTGGGGCTTGGGGGGAGGGTGGGTCTGTTGCTAGTATGGAATCGCTGATGCAGGCTTTGTTAGACAAGTTGCAGAACTCTCCCTCTCCAATAACCCCTGCGGTGGCCCCCCCTGTCGCTGCGGTTGTCCATAAAGATGCCTTTTTCTGTGGGGTTAGCCCACTGGGTGCCCATGTGGAGGAAGCAGTTAGGGAAAAGATTTGGTCCAATCAATATGTGGACATTTGGTCGCTTATTTCTATAGATCAGCATACAGTGGATAGGGAGCGTCGGGTGTTAGACAGGCCGTATGAGCGTCGGCATAAAGTGGCGAAAACTATAGGTAACTGGTTGCAGGCGTTTTTCGGTTTTGGGGTGTATTATGGGCAAACGTCATCCGGAACGGTGTTCTGAGTTGTTTATTTATGTGGATACTGTATACAGTGCATACAAGGCCCATGGGGCAGCGCTTGGTGGCGGTATGATGAGGAGTTTAGGAGGCGCCTTGCACTGCGGCCTGAAGTGGGTTGGGGGGTCAAGGCGACCGACGTGTGGTTGCGGCTGATGTGGTCTCAGAGGCAAACCCCCTTTCCAGGTGCGGCCGCCGGTGCTGGTGCAGCCCATGCCCATGGACCGGTGGCCGTTAGACGCCCGGGAGCCCCATGCTGGAATCAGGTGTTCCCTCCAGGCAGCCAGATTCCCCAAGATGTCCGCCCCGAATGATTCCAAGGACCACGGAGAGCGTAGACGCGATGTGTCCGTGGTTAGACAGGTACCCCGATAAACAGGCAGCTGCCCTAATTCGTTTCGGGTTTTGGTTTGGTTTCTTCATCCCGTTTGTCCTTAATCGGTCCCCTGTTTTTAGTGACAATCTTAAGTCAGTGAGGGAAAACCCGGAAGTTTTGAGGGACAAGCTAATGAAGGAAGTAGAGTTGGGTAGGATTCAAGGCCCGTTTCCTTCTCTTCCGTTTCATAACCTACGGGTTTCACCGTGGGGAGTGGTTCCGAAGAAGGAAACGGGGAAATTTAGTTTGATTCATCATTTATCCCACCCGAAGGGTTCTTCAGTTAACGATGCTATTCTTCAGGAAGAGGTGTCGGTTTCTTATGTTTCTTTTGACAGAGCTGTTTCTCTGGTTAGGGACGCAGGTAAGGGTGCTTTGTTAGCTAAGTCCGATATTGAGTAGGCCTGTAGGCTCCTTCCCGTTCATCCCGATTGTTTTCATTTACTGGGTGGTTTCTGGGAGGGGCAGTTTTACTATGACACATGTCTACCCATGGGCTGTTCCATCTCGTGTCACTATTTTGAGTTATTCAGTTCCTTCCTAGAATGGGTTGTGCGCGGGTATGTCATCCGTTATACATTATCTAGATGATTTCCTGTTTGTTGCGCTCGGCTCAGGGGACGGTTGATGTTACTTGTTGTCAGGGTTTTTTTTGGCACGGATGGCTCAGTTTGGATACCCATCTCGGCTGATAAGACCGAAGGCCCGGTCACTTGCTTGTCCTTTTTGGGTATCGAAATTAATACTGTCGGGATGGTTTTCCGGTTGCCCGGTGACAAGCTGGGCAGGTTGTTGGAGTTGATTGAGGGTTTTATGGCGGTTCAAAAGGTTACCCTCAAGCAGCTTCAATCCCTGTTGGGGTTGCTTTGTTTCGCATGTCGGGTTATGCCTATGGGCCGCGTTTTTTCTCTCCGGCTTTCGCTTGCCACGAAAGGGGTATCGTCCCCGAGACATCGTATCCGATTGACTAAGTCCATTAAGGCGGATTTATGTGTTTGGCGCTCCTTTTTAAGTGGTTACAATGGTCATACTTTGTTATATTTCTAGGGAAATTCAGAGTTCCGAGTTGTCATTGTGGTCGGATGCGGCCGGGTCTTGTGATTTTAGTACCTTTTTGGGCAGCGAATGGTGTGCGGCACCGGGCCCGGAGTCGTGGCGGGATTCCGCGTACTGTAGGAATTTATCATTGTTAGAATTGTTCCCTATTGTGGTCGCTGTTGAGATTTGGGGGGACAGGTTAGCGAATAAACATGTTTGCTTTTGGTCAGACAATTTGGGGATTGTACAAGTTATCAACCGGCTGTCCTCCTCTTCCCTTCCTGTCTTGGCGTTGTTGCGTCACCTGGTCTTACGTTGCCTGGAGCAGAACATTTACTTTCGGGCTCACCACGTTCCTGGGGTGGATAACAGAATTGCTGACGCTCTCTCTCGATTCCATTGGCAGGTCTTTTGGGAACTTCATCCAGGGGCGGATCTGTGTGGCAAGGAGTGCCCGCCATTCCTGTGGCGTCTGGTGGACAACTGATGTTGCTGATTAGCTCCTCGGTTTCTCCGGCTACGTGGCAGTCTCATGGTAAGGCGTGGTCTGAGCGGTTGTCAATGGTGGGTACGAGGGACGTGTCTTTCCGGGATGATCTCAGGCTGGAGGTTACCGTGGAATGGTTGCTTCAATTACTTGGTGCGGGGGTGTCTGCCCCTGTCGCCCTTCGGCGTTTGTCGGGTGTAGCGTTCTTTTTTAAATTATGCGGATGGCTGGACGTGACAAAACACTTCGTGGTGCGTGAGGCCATGCGAGGCTGGCGCAAGGAGTATGTGGTTCACGACATGCGTCGGCCGTTGTCCTTTTCTTTGCTGTGCAGGCTCGTTATTAGTTGCGCTGGCGTTTGCAAATCTGCATATGAGGGATCCCTTTTTGCTGCCAGTTTTAGCGTCGCCTTCTTCGCGGCCCTGCGGGTTGGTGAATTTATTGCCCCATCTCTTATGAAGCCAGGCGGTTTGTTAGTGCAGGACGTGGTTTTGGCTACTGACGCCCTGCGAATTAGAGTTCGACGGTCGAAAACGAATCAATACGGTAATGGGGCCTGGATCCCCCTGCTTCCTGCTCCCGGTGTTGCCTGTCCGGTTTGTTTGGTGGAGGAATTTAGGGCCAAGCGACGGGGGGGGGGGGGGGGGGGGGGCAATTTCTTTGCGCATCAGGATGGGTCCCCGGTGATGAAGTTTCAGTTTTCGGCGGTTTTTAGACGGTGTCTTGCGGAGGTGGGGGCCGACCCGAAGGAAATTGGGACTCATTAGTTCCGCATTGGTGCAGCGACGGAAGCGGCAAGAGCGGGTTTGCCGGAAGCGGAGGTTATGCGCTTTGGTCGCTGGCGTTCTTCTTGCTTTGCGCGCTATGTTCGGCCGGAATTGTTGCTGTAAAAAAAAAAAAAAAAGAAAGAAGAAAGATAATATAGGAGATGTTTCGATCTTTAGCCTTGTTACGGCTCGTGGGTGTTTCATGTTGGTGGCCTTTTCTAACAATGTTGTCTTTTCAGGTGCGGGGCGTCCAACAGTGTGGATAGTTGGGCACTCTTACGTGTTCTGGGCTGCACAGCGAGCAGAATGTTGGCCTGGCGGGCGCAATCTCGGATTCCGGAACGTGGATGTCCTTTGGAGAGGAGTTCGTGGGTTAAGGTGGTCTCAGTTGCTCACGGAGGTGGTTGATATTGGATTGCGTTCGGTAGGTCCGGTGATTTTGGTGATACACGCCGGTGGCAATGACATTTGCCATTTGCGGGTGGCTGAGCTATTGACACTTATGCGATCAGACGTTGAACGTTTTCCGTCATTTTTTAGGGAAATGGTGTTAGTATGGTCAGAGATTGTTCCTCGGGTAGTCTGAAATGGGGCCCGAGATGGTGAGGCTTTAGAGAAGTGTAGGCGTACGGTGAACGCACGAATCTCCCGTTTTGTGCGCTCTAAAAGGGAGTGTGGTTGTTCGACATAGGCAGCTCGAAGAAGGTAACAACCGGGCATTAATGAGGCCGGATGGGGTGCATCTCGTCGATATACAGTACAGACCAAAAGTTTGGACACACCTTCTCATTCAAAGAGTTTTCTTTATTTTCATGACTATGAAAATTGTAGATTCACACTGAAGGCATCAAAACTATGAATTAAAACATGTGGAATTATATACATAACAAACAAGTGTGAAACAACTGAAAATATGTCATATTCTAGGTTCTTCAAAGTAGCCACCTTTTGCTTTGATTACTGCTTTGCACACTCTTGGCATTCTCTTGATGAGCTTCAAGAGGTAGTCCCCTGAAATGGTTTTCACTTCACAGGTGTGCCCTGTCAGGTTTAAAAGTGGGATTTATTGCCTTATAAATGGGGTTAAGACAATCAGTGGCGTTGAGGAGAAGTCAGGTGGATACACAGCTGATAATCCTACTGAATAGACTGTTAGAATTTGTATTATGGCAAGAAAAAAGCAGCTAAGCAAAGAAAAACGAGTGGCCATCATTACTTTAAGGAATGAAGATCAGTCAGTCAGCCGAAAAATTGGGAAAACTTTGAAAGTAAAGGCTATTTGACCATGAAGGAGAGTGATGGGGTGCTGCGCCAGATGACCTGGCCTCCACAGTCACCGGACCTGAACCCAATCGAGATGGTTTGGGGTGAGCTGGACCCCAGAGTGAAGGCAAAAGGGCCAACAAGTGCTAAGCATCTCTGGGAACTCCTTCAAGACTGTTGGAAGACCATTTCAGGGGACTACCTCTTGAAGCTCATCAAGAGAATGCCAAGAGTGTGCAAAGCAATAATCAAAGCAAAAGGTGGCTACTTTGAAGAACCTAGAATATGACATATTTTCAGTTGTTTCACACTTGTTTGTTATGTATATAATTCCACATGTGTTAATTCATAGTTTTGATGCCTTCATAGTCATGAAAATAAAGAAAACGCTCTGAATGAGAAGGTGTGTCCAAACTTTTGGTCTGTACTGTAGGTCTGGATATATTCTTATCGGGTATTCAGGACGGCGTTGAACAAGCCATGTTTTTGCTGGGTGGTGGTCGGAGCCCCGTGTAGGCACGTGTCTCCTCGTTGGCGGTATCTAATTCATTATGTGATTGGTTATGGCACAAGGCGGACTTGCCCGCTGGGAGTCCAGTGGCTGGCATACTGCGCCATTTACAGTTTATGGAGTTATTGTGAAATAAAGAAAGCTGTGGCCGATCATCACCCAGCATTTAAAGGAATATGGTTGTCAGTCTCTTATTTAAGGTAATAGGTTATCGAAGGGGCCCGAACAGGTATCCCCTTCCCTGGCGGTCAATACCTATTTACCAACAGTCTATTCCTCACTAGAGATGTCCCAAACTATTCGCCGGCGAACATCGCTTTTTTCGCGTTCGCCGCGGCGGGCGAACATATGCGATGTTCAGTCCGCCCCCTATACATCACCATTAAGCAAACTTTGAACCTGTACCTCACAGTCAGCAGACACATTCCAGCCAATCAGCATACCCTTCCTCCCAGACCCTCCCACCTCCTATCAAAAAGCAAGGATAGCATCCATCTTAGATTCATTCTGAAGCTGCAGTGTCACAAATTTGACTAAGTTGTAATCGAAATGCGAGTAATATAGGTTATATTAATCGCATTGCGAATTCAACTTAGAGCTGGGTTCCTAATGACCCTGTACCTCTCAGTCAGCAGACACATTCCAGCCAATCAGCAGCATACCCTCCCTCCCAGACTCTCCCACCTCCTAGCAAAAAGCAAGGACAGCATCCATTTTAGATTCATTCGGAAGCTGCATTCTTAGTGAGAGGAGGGACAGTGCTGCTGCTGCTGATTTAATAGGGAAATCGATAGTTAGGCCAGTGTATTCAGTGTCCACTCCAGTCCTGAAACACTCATCTGATCTGCTATAAGGACAGCGTCCTGACAGCACCCCAAAAGGCACTTTTTAGGGCTAGTACATCAGTCTGCTTTTTTTTTTTCCCCTCTGTAATCTAATTACAGTTGCCTGCCAGTATGTGTGTCAGGCCCACAGCGTATACTGTGCCCACTTGCCCAGTGCCAACACTCATATCTGGTGTCACAGTAGCTTGCATTTAAAAAAAATAAAAAAACGTTTTCACTGTAATCTAATTGCAGTTAGTTGCCTGCAAGCATGTGTGTCAGGCCTACAGCGTGTACTGTGCCAACTACTGCCAGTGCACAGTGACACCACTGCCACTCATATCTGGTGTCACAGTAGATTACATAAAAAAAATAAAAAAATGAATTTTTTGACCGTAATATAATTGCAGTTAGTTGCCTGCAAGCGTGTGTGTCAGGCCTACAGCGTGTACTGTGCCAACTACTGCCAGTGCACAGTGACACCAGTGCCACTCATATCTGGTGTCACAGTAAATTACATAAAAAAAACAAAAAACTTTTTTGACTGTAATATAATTGCAGTTAGTTGCCTGCAAGCGTGTGTGTCAGGCCTACAGCATGTACTGTGCCAACTACTGCCACTGCACAGTGCGACCAGTGCCACTCATACCTGGTGTCACAGTAGATTACATTTGAAAAAAAATTAACTTTTTTCAATGTTACCTAATTGTAGTTCGTTGCCTGCAAGCTTGTGTGTCAGGCCTACAGCGTGTTCTGTGCCAACTACTGCCAGTGCACAGTGCCACTCATATCTGGTGTCACAGTAGCTTGCACGCATAGTACAACTGATCTAAAAAAAAATGACAGGCAGAGGCAGGCCACCCCGCAGGGGCCGTCGTGGTCGTGGTGCTGTGAATTCCTAGAATAATGCCCAGTGTTCAGAGGCCACGTACCCTGAACTCGAAAAGTTCTGAGGACATAGTTGACTGGCTAACATAGGACACCCAATCTTCTACAGCTTCCGCTCGGAACCTTGTCACACCATCCTCCTCCTGCTCAGCTTCGGGCACCTCTTAAGTTACCACTCGCCCGCCTGCCGCCACCACCAACACTAACACCACAGCAGCTTCACTTGATCTGTTAGAGGAGTTATTTACACATCATTTAGAAGAAATGAGTGATGCGCAACCATTATTGCCAGAGGATGTAGATAACAGGGATATGTCTCAGTCAGGCAGCATTACACACATGGACGTACGGTGTGATGATGATGATGTTGTACCCGCTGCTGCTTCCTTTGCTGAGTTGTCATATACAAGTGAAGCGGTTGATGATGACGATGTGTCTGTGGGTGTCACGTGGTTGCCCGCTCGAAGAGAAGAATAACAGGGGGAAAGTTCAGATGGGGAGACAGAGAGGAGGAGGAGATGAGTTGGAAGCAGGGGGAGGTTGTCGCAAGGAGCTAGTGGCACAGTCAGACAGCATGTATCGGCACCCGGGGTCAGCCAGACAGCGCGCCAATCAACGCATGCTGTTGCCACCACCAGAATGCCATCATTGCAAAGCTCAGCAGTGTGGCATTTTTTTTGTGAGTCTGCCTCTGATAACAGCGATGCCATTTGCAACCTGTGCCAAAAGAAACTGAGTCGTGGGAAGTCCAACACCCACCTAGGTACAACTGCTTTGCGAAGGCACATGATCTCAAATCACAAACGCCTATGGGATCAACACATGAGTACAATCAGCACACAAACTCAAAGCTGCCATCCTCCTCCTGGTCCAGCATCTTCAGCCACGTCAACCACTGCTGTCCTCCTTGCCCCCTCTCAACCATCCGCCACTCCGCCTCTCGCCTTCAGCAGTTCCTGCTCATCTGCCCACAGTCAGGTGTCTGTCAAGGAAATGTTTGAGCGTAAGAAGCCAATGTCACAGAGTCACCCCCTTGCCCGGCGTCTGACAGCTGGCTTGTCGCAACTCTTAGCCCGCCAGCTTTTACCATACAAGCTGGTGGAGTCTGAGGCCTTCAAAAATGTTGTAGCTATTGGGACACCGCAGTGGAAGGTACCCGGCCAAAATTTCTTTTCACAAAAGGCAATCCCCAACCTGTACTCTATTGTGGAAAAGGAAGTCAAGGCATGTCTGGCACACAGTGTTGGGGCAATGGTCCATCTGACCACTGATGCCTGGTCTGCAAAGCACAGTCAGGGCAGGTATATCAACGTACACTACGCATTGGGTAAACCTGCTGACTGCTGCCAAGCATGGAATGCGTGGCTCTACAGAGGAGTTGGTGACACCGCCACGACTTGCAGGCAGGCCTGCTGCCACCTCCTCTACTCTTCTTACTCCATCCTCTTCGCTAACCTTCTCGGCTGAGTCCTCTTCTGCTGCTGCGTCTTGCTCCACATCAATTGCACCCCCCCCCCCAGCTCCCCAGGGGCTATTCCACATCCCGGATATGACAGTGTCACGCCGTCTTGTGGTTGACTTGCCTGAAAGCAGAGAGTCACACCGGACCAGCACTCCTGTCCGCCCGGAACGCACAGGTGGATCAGTGGCTGACTCCGCACCAGCTGGAGATCGGCAAAGTGGTGTGTGACAACGGAAGCAATTTGTTGGCGGCATTAAATTTGGGCAAGTTGACACATGGGCCGTGCATGGCACATGTGTTGAATCTGAACGTACAACGCTTTGTGCATAAGTACCCAGGCTTACAGGACGTCCTCAAGCAGGCCAGGAAGGTGTGTTGCCATTTCAGGCGTTCCTACATGGCCATGGCACACTTTCAGATATTCAGCAGCGAAACAACATGCCAGTGAGGCGCTTGATTTGCGACAGCCCGACACGTTGGAATTCAACACTCCTAATGTTCGACCGCCTGCTCCAACAAGAAAAATCAGTCAACGAGTATTTGTATGACCGGGGTGCTAGGACAGCCTCTGCGGAGCTGGGTATTTTTTTGCCACGTTACTGGACGCTCATGCGCAATGCCTGTAGGCTCATGCGTCCTTTTGAGGAGGTGACAAACCTAGTCAGTCGCAGTGAAAGCACCATCAGCGACATCATCCCATTTGTTTTCTTCCTGGAGCGTGCCCTGCAAAGAGTGCTGGATCAGGCCGTAGATGAGCGTGAAGAGGAAGAGTTGTGGTCACCATAACCACCAGAAACAGCCTTATCAGCATCGCTTGCTGGACCTGCGGCAAAGCTGAAAGAGAAGTCTGAGGAAGAGGAGTCAGAGGAGGAATGTGGCTTTGAGGGGGAGGAATACCAACCAAAGCAGGCATCCCAGGGTGCTCTTTATCACCTATCTGGTACTCGTGGTGTTGTACGTGGCTGGGGGGATGAACAGATCTTCAGTGAGATCAGTGAGGACGAGGAACGGGACATGAGTAGCTCGACATCCAACCTTGTGCAAATGGGGTCTTTCATGCTGTCGTGCCTGTTGAGGGACCCTCGTATAAAAAGGCTGAAGGAGAACGACCTGTACTGGGTGGCCACGCTACTAGACCCCCGGTATAAGCAGAAAGTGCCTGAAATGTTACTGAATTACCGGAAGTCGGAAAGGATGCAGCAGTTCCAAAACAAGTTAAAAAGTATGCTTTACACAGCGTATAAGGGTGATGTCACAGCACAACGGGAATCTAACAGGGAAAGAGGTGAAAGTAATCCTCCTCCTACCACGACCACACCGGCAAGGACAGGACGCTTTACAGACGTGTTGTTGATGGAGGACATGCAGAGCTTTTTAAGTCCTACGCATCGCCACAGCCCTTCGGGGTCCACCCTCAGAGAATGACTCGACCGACAGGTAGCAGACTACCTCGCCTTAACTGCAGATATTGACACTCAGATATCAGCGATGAACCCCTTGACCACTGGGTGTGCAGGCTTGACCTGTGGCCTGAGCTATCCCAATTTGCGATAGAACTTCTGGCCTGCCCCGCTTCAAGTGTCCTGTCAGAAAGGACCTTCAGTGCAGCAGGAGGTATTGTCACTGAGAAGAGAAGTCGCCTAGGTCAAAAAAGTCTAGATTACCTGACCTTTATTAAGATGAATGAGGCATGGATCCCGAAGGGACTGACAGTGGGCGATACATTTGACTAAAAAAGGCCTAGTGATGAGATGAGCTGCCTTGGGCTAATAATAGTCCACACGCTGCTGTATTTTATCTCTGCATGCCGGATGACTTGCGTGATTTCTCCGCCACCAACTAGGGTTCAAGCCAAAATGTTTTAGTGCACTTTCTGCCTGGAAAACATAAATTTGTCCGGTCGCTGCTACAGCGGCTGCAACAATACCTAATTTTTCAGGCATGTGTACATGCCTAATTTTTCTGGCCTCTGGTGCTGCACTGTGGCTGTAAAAACAAAACAAAAAAAAAGGCACATACATGTGTAAATTCCCCTTCGTGATCGTTACCTTGTTCTGGTGAAGGGGCTTGCGTATCACGATGAAGCGATCACCTCTATGAGTGTGTTGGCAATGGCAATGTTGGCACACCCCAGATGAGATAAGGTCGTTGCTTCATTGTGAACAGACCAAAAGCGATTGGCTGGATAATTTTGCATAGAAAAATCATAAATTTTCTTTGTGATCATCTAAGGTGATCATTAAAGCCTACTAGGCCAACAATGGGCCCACACTGCAGAATCATTGTTTTCTGGGTCGCTTTGAAAAACCACCATCGCCTGCAATCTGCCAAACGTGCGTACGACCACAGTCATCACTACACCAAGATTGACGCATAGAGGAATAAAATTTATGTCATGAGTGTGTCAACTACAGTTGTGTTCCAAATTATTCAACCCCCAATGCTGTAAAGGGTTTTAGGGAATTTAGTGTACATTTGTAATTGTGTTCAGAATGAAATCTTACAAGGACTTTTTAAAGAACCAAATGCAACTAAAATGACATCAATTGTTTTTGTAATACAGTATTAAATGTTTTTTTTGTGATTTCTTCATTGACACAATTATTCAACCCCTTAAAGACTACCACTCTTAAGAACAGAGATTCATTCAAGTGTTTTCGATCAGGTATTGAAAACACCTGTGGATGTCAAGGAGCAGCAATCAAGCATAATAAGCACCAATTAGGCAGATTTAAAAGGACTGTGATACTCAGCTCCTTCTAGACATTTACTGGTGTGTTTACAAACATGGTGAAGTCAAGAGAATGGTCCAGGAAGACAAGAGAAGAGGTGATTTCTCTTCACAGGAAGGGCAATGGCTATAAGAAGATTGCAAAGATGTTAAACATACCAAGAGACACCATAGGAAGCATCATTCGCAAATTCAAGGCAAAGGGCACTGTTGAAACGCTACCTGGTCGTGGCAGAAAGAAGATGCTGACTTCGACTGCTGTGCGCTACCTGAAGCGCAAAGTGGAGAAAAGTCCCCGTGTGACTGCTGAGGAACTGAAAAAAGATTTGTCAGATGTGGGTACTGAAGTTTCAGCTCAGACAATAAGGCGCACATTACGTAATGAAGGCCTCCATGCCAGAACTCCCAGGCGCACCCCCTTGCTGTCTCCAAAGAATAAGAAGAGTCGACTGCAGTATGCCAAAAGTCATGTGGACAAACCCCAAAAGTTTTGGGATAGTGTTCTGTGGACTGATGAAACAAAATTAGAACAGTTTGGGCCCATGGATCAACGCTATGTTTGGAGGAGGAAGAACAAGGCCTATGAAGAAAAGAACACCTTGCCTACTGTGAAGCATGGTGGGGGGTCAATCATGCTTTGGGGCTGTTTTGCTTCTACAGGTACAGGGAAGCTTCAGCGTGTGCAAGGTACCATGAATTGTCTTCAGTACCAGGAGATATTGGATGAAAATGTGATGCAGTCCGTCACAAACCTGAGGCTTGGGAGACGTTGGACCTTTCAACAGGACAATGATCCCAAGCATACCTCCAAGTCCACTAGAGCATGGTTGCAGATTAAAGGCTGGAACATTTTGAAGTGGCCATCGCAGTCACCAGACTTAAATCCGATTGAGAACCTCTGGTGGGACTTAAAGAAAGCAGTTGCAGCGCGCAAGCCTAAGAATGTGACTGAACTGGAGGCTTTTGCCCATGAAGAATGGGCGAAGATACCCGTAGATCGTTGCAAGACACTTGTGTCAAGCTATGCTTCACGTTTAAAAGCTGTTATAACTGGAAAAGGATGTTGTACTAAGTACTAAGATTGAATGTCACTTGGGGGTTGAATAAAACTGATAATGATGTGAGCACAGAAAAGACATTTGTGGTTATTTCATTATAAATGTTATGTTATATTTGTCTGACTTACAAGGGCCTCTTTGATTTAATTGTAAACAAGATGACTGAAATGATCAAAATCAATGTCAAACTGGCCAAAACACTCAATTTCAGTGGGGGTTGAATAATTTTGAAAACAACTGTATTGACAACTCTTTGCGGTTGTCTAAACTCTATTCCATACACGTCCCCTGATAGGGGATGTAACAGGAATTAAACTGATAGGAATAGTACTACTTAACATACCGCTCATATTGGGATTGCATAGTACATTGCACGGCGCACGCGCAGTGCCCCAAATTGGAAGTAAGAGGACCGACCAAGCATCTTTTTCAATCTCCCGGTTCCTAAAATCTATTCTATACACCGGCCCTTGATAGGGGACATAACAGGGATTAAACTGATAGGAATAGTACTACTTAACATACCACTCATATTGGGATTGCACAGTACATTACATGGCGTACGCGCAGTGCCCCAAATTGGAAGTAAGAGGACCGACCAAGCATCTTTTTCCATCTCCCGGTTCCTAAAATCTATTCCATACACCACACCGGCCCCTGATAGTGGACAAAACAGAGATTAAACTGGTAAGAACAGTTTTTTTTTATAAAAAAAAAAAGAGAACAGCCTATGCGGAGCTGGGTATTTTTTACTGAACACTTATGCACAATGGCTGTAGGCTCATGCGTCCTTTTGCGGAGATGACAAACCTGGTCAGTCAAACCCAAGGCAACATCATGGACCTCATCCCATATGCGTTTTTTCTGGAGCGTGCCCTGCGAAGAGTGCTGGATCAGGCCGTAGATGAACATGAAGAGGAAGAGTTGTGGTCACCATCACCACCAGAAGCAGCCTTGTCGTCATTGATTGCTGGACCTGCGGCAACGCAGAGAGAGGAGTCTGAAGAAGAGGAGTCAGAGCAGGAAGGTGGCTTTTAGGAGGTGGAAGACCAACCACAGCAGGCGTCCCAAGGG
This sequence comes from Bufo bufo, assembly GCF_905171765.1. Classification (NCBI taxonomy): domain Eukaryota; kingdom Metazoa; phylum Chordata; class Amphibia; order Anura; family Bufonidae; genus Bufo; species Bufo bufo. The sequence goes on along the minus strand of NC_053390.1, from coordinate 823,110,018 downwards.
GCTTGTTGTCACCTTTCGGGGCCCCTTGGTGTTGTACGTGGGTGGGTGGAGGAAGAGACCTTCTATGACGTCAGTGAGGACAAGGAACGGGACATGGCTAGTTTAGTATCCAACCTTGTGCAAATGGACTGTTTGCGGTTGTTTGCGGTGTGTTAAACGGGGAGTTTGGTCTGTCACTGTGAAGCGGGCCTAACCCTTACACTACCTGATCGATACCTGATGTTTTAAAGCACGTTATTCCAAACAATTTAGGATTGTTAGGTGATTTATGCCCTTTATGGATTAAAACCTGAATTTGCGTTAACTACATAATTTACCATGGGAGTTTTGCCATAAATCCCCCTCCGGCATGCCACAGTCCAGGTGTTAGTCCCATTGAAACAACTTTTCATTCACTATTGTGGCCAGAAAGAGTCACTATGGGTTTTAAAATTCGTCTGCCTATTGAAGTCTATGGCGGTTTGCCCGTTCGCGAACACTTGCGGAAATTCGCGTTCGCCATTTGCGAACGGAAAATTTTATGTTCGCGACATCTCTACTGCTGTTATATTGTGGTTTTATAAAAAACACCCTTTTTGTGCAAGATACTACATTTGCTGCATTTCTGACAGTCTAATACAACCGTTAAATACTTCTGTTATATTGTGGTTTTAAAAAAACACTTATTTTGTGCTAGATAGTAGATTTTTGGCCTTTGCTGCAATTTTTACAGTCCAATACAACCGTTAAATACTGCTGTTATATTGTGGTTTGAAAAAAACACCCTTTTTGTGCTATCTACTACATTTGCTGCCTTTGCTGCATTTCTGACAGTCCAATACAACCGTTAGATACTGCTGTTATATTGTGGTTTGAAAAAAACACCCTTTTTGTGCTAGATACTACATTTGCAGCCGTTGTTGCATTTGTGACAGTCAAATACAAACTTTAAATACTGCTGTTATATTATGGGTTTAAAAAAAACACCAATTATTTGCAAGACCTTACATCTGTGGCCTTTGCTGCATTTCTGACAGTCCATTACAATCATTAAATACTTCTGTTATATTGTGGTTTTAAAAAAAACACCTATTTTGTGCTAGATACTACATATGCGCCATTTGCTGCATTTCTGACAGTCCAATACAACCGTTAAATACTGCTGTTATATTGTGGTTTTAAAAAAACACCCTTTTTGTGCTATCTACTACATTTGCGGCCTTTGCTGTATTTCTGACAATACAATAAAACCGTTAAATACAGCTGTTATATTTTTGTCTAAACAAAACACCCATTTTGTGCTAGATTGTACATTTGCAGCCGTTGTTGCATTTGTGACAGTCAAATACAAACTTTAAATACTGCTGTTATATTATGGGTTTAAAAAAAAAACGGTGCACTCTGCGGTCTTACTAACCCTCGTACTGGTGTAAAATTGAGAATTAGCCAACACATCCTGCTTGGAGGATATGTCTGAACCCGAGCAAAGTTTCTCAAGTAGCTCGGGACCTAACGCTAAACCTACCTGGGCCATATGGGCACTACTACATTAGAGGCCTTTGCAGCATTTCTGACAGTCCAATACAACCGTTAAATACTGCGGTTATATTTTTGTTTTAAAAAAAACACCCATTTCCAGGACGTCCCCCATGACAGCACATGGGAGGATGTCCAATCCAATCTCTGTAGGGACAGGAAGTGAGACAGGTTATAAGCCCCCCCCTTCCCTCCAATCTCCAGTGTCTTCCTGTCCCTACTGGGATAGGATGGTGAGACAGGATTTCCTTCACGGATTCAGGGTGCTTACCCAGGCACCAGGGGCTAGGTCTGGTCGGGGGTTCCGCACTCTCCTCACAGCCCAGGTCGGGCGGCGTCCCGCATGGCCCTGCTAGCTCCCCCTTCGGGGGTTCTCTAGCTCTGTCCCGGCCTACCATGGACGGCGGTAGGCGGGTGTCACGACTGTGACTGATCCAGACAGGTCTGGGAGGAGAAGGTCACAGCGACTTGCTACTCGCGATAGCTTGTGAGTTTGCTCCGTGGTTCAGGGTATGTCATCTGGGTTTTGCCTTGTGAACCTTTTTGTCCTGACTGGGAGTTTGTAGGCATCCTTCTCAGGTGAGTCCTGTCTGCCACTCCCAGCTACTATATTAGTTTCACTTTCACTTGCAGTCATTGCCAGATATAGTCCTTACTTCCAGTTCTATTCTGACCTTTGAAGGAGATCGTTTGATGGTGTTGCTGTGGAGCTCTTGTCCGGCGTGGACTGTCGTGATTGGGATCGCCTTCTCTGCTCGTGACTGGATAAGTCTATCTCTGATATAGTTTGTTTGTTGCTGTCTTCCCCTGCTGTTCTCCTAGACATGAGTGATGGTGACTAGTGCTCCCATCGGTCTTTCCCCACTCTAGGCCTTTTTAGGGTGACTGAGGGTTTAGGCATCCTGCTCGCCGCACGGGTTCACACCCCGTCTAGGGTATCAGGGCAGACAGGTGCCAGCTTAGGGTTAGTCAGGGGTGGCCATACTATTCCCATCCGTAGATAAGGGTCCCCCTTCCCCTCCGTCTGGTGCGACACGACTGCTGCTGGGGTAGCGGTCGTGACAGCGGGAGGCTGAAGCCGCTTCTCCTCCCTGAGCTCTGGGCTCAGCGGCGCGCTCCTGATCCGGCGACGCGGCATCACGTGACGCGGCTATGACGTCACTTCCGGGGTCAACCGGAAACAAGATGGCGGCGCCCAGTACAAGCGCTAGGGACCCAGAAACCCGATCTCGCGCTCAGGGGTTGACTCCCCCCCTTTGGGGGTTGAGTCACCCTTATAAGAATGGAGCAGCGCGGCAGCAGAGGTGGAAGGTAAGCCCCAGTGGGGAAGACTAAGCTGCTGTGTGTTTTCCTTAGCCACCATGGAGCCCCAGGTGTCAGCCAAATCTGAGATTGTGTCTGACTCCTCTGCTGCAGCCCATGTAAGTGTTCTTATCCCTTTTTCCTTGGTGTACTCCCCCCAGTCATTAAGCACGGCTTTTTCTCGGATTTTTTCTTTGGATAAAAAAAGTTCAGGGCAGTCGCCCCTCCAGGATTCCAAAAGGAGACCGAGAAAATGTGCGACTTGTGGGGAAAAAATGCATACATCATACAAAAAACAGTTGTGTGCCAGTTGCATTGCCAAGTTAATGAAGGATGAACAGCCGTCCTTTCTCACAGAACTTAGAAATATTGTTCGTGAAGAGGTGCAGGCTACGGTTTCTTCTCTAAACCCTCCGCCACCCCCTTCTCAACCCGACTCCCCTCCCTCAAAAAGAAGGAGGACTCAGGAGGACTCTGATTCTGATAATCAGGAAGTCTCAGACGGAGAGATTGAGGAACACACCACTGCTTCAGGTTCTTCAGATCACTCTAAAAGATATCTATTTTCTATTGAAGACCTAGACGCCCTCCTCCATGCGGTTAGAGATACCATGCAAATAGAGGAAGCTAGCCCTCCCATATCCATTCAGGATGAAATGTTTGGGGGGTTAGGGGCAAAAAAGACTCGCCTATTTCCAGTAAATTCCCATCTGAAGGAAATAATTCTGGTGGAATGGAAGGAGGCTGAAAAGAAATTAATTATACCTAAGGAATTAAAAAAATCGGCTGATATTTAATCCTGAGGATACTAAATTATGGGATGAAGTTCCTAAGATAGACATTCAAGTGGCTAAGGTCACAAAGAAGACCTCCATTCCCTTTGAGGATTCCTCAAATTTAAAAGATCCTATGGATAGGAAGACGGAGGGTCTACTTAAAAAAGCCTGGGAGTGTTCGTCTGCACTTATTAATACCAATATTACTGCCACCTTGGTAGCCAGGTCTATGGGGTTATGGCTGAATCAGCTAGAGAACCACCTCAGATTAAAAACCTCAAGGGAGGACATATTAGAATCCATTCCCCTTCTTAAGATGGCTACGGCCGATCTGGCGGACTCTTCGGCCGAATCTATTAGAATTTCGGCTAGAAACAGCACCCTGGCGAATACAGCTAGGAGGGCCCTTTGGCTAAGAAGTTGGTCAGGGGACATAGCTTCAAAAAATAAACTCTGTTCGATCCCTTTCTCAGGTTCACATGTGTTTGGCCCAGTCTTAGATACAATCCTGGAAAGTGCTGCGGACAAGAAGAAGGGTTTTCCGGAGGAGAAATCTAAGAAAACTCAGTCCTTTCGGAAAAATTCAGGCCAGGGACAGACACAGAATTTTTCAGGTAGAGGGAAAGGCAAGTCGGGCAGGTGGAGCTACCCCAAAGGTGGGAAGGGGAGGGGGTTCCTTCTCAAACCCAACACTTCCTCTTACCAGAACAAATGACGCCAGACCAGTGGGGGGGAGACTTCGGTTCTTCAGTCATCAATGGTCTCTAGTAACTCAGAACCCCTGGGTACTTCAGACAGTACGAGAGGGGTACAGAATAGAGTTCAGTCGTCTTCCTCCTCAGAGATTTTGCGTTACCACACCCCAGTCTCCGTCACTAAAGAACCAGATGGTTCAAGACTTAGAGAAACTTTGCACTATGGAAGCAATAGTTCCTGTTCCAAGGCCCCAACAGGGCAGAGGCCACTACTCCAAGCTGTTCTGGGTAAAAAAAACAGACTGTTCGCTGAGAACTATCATAAACCTGAAGTGCCTGAACAATTGGATTCGATATTTCAGGTTCAAGATGGAGTCAATACGTTCAACAGTTCCACTGATTCCAGCAGGGGCATTAATGTGCACCATCGATCTCAAAGATGCCTACTACCATGTCCCCATACATCCGAGCCATCATCAGTTCCTCAGGTTTGCGGTGATGTTAGACGGCATAATTCATCACTTTCAGTTCCAATGTCTTCCATTCAGGATCTCAAGTGCTCCACGCATTTTCACAAAATTAATAGTAGAGATAATGGCTTTCCTGAGACAACAGGGAATAACAATAATTCCGTATTTAGACGACTTCCTCCTAACAGCATCCTCAGAGGTCCTTCTGCAGAACCATCTACAGACGACGTTAGAGGTTCTACAAAATTTAGGCTGGATAATCAACCTAGAGAAATCAGATCTCAGCATGAGCGTAAGAAAGATCTTTCTAGGAACCCTTCTGGACTCCCAAAGACAGATGTCTTTTTTTCCAGAATCAAAATGCAACGCATTTATAGAAGAAATATCCTCCTTCCAAAGAAGAAACATCTGCTCCATCAGAGAGGCTATGCGGATACTAGGCTTGATGACATCCTGTATTCAGATGGTCCAGTGGGCTCAGATCCACTCGAGGCCTCTACAAGGTCTAGTTCTTACCAAGTGGGACAAAGACCAAAGGTCTCTAGACAGAAAGATCAAGATTCCAATGTCCGTAAAGGAGTCCTTGAACTGGTGGATAACTCCCGTCAACCTGCAGGGAGGGGTACACTGGTTGAGAAGACCTTGCTTGACAGTGGTAACCGATGCCAGCATGTCCGGTTGGGGTTCACACATAGAAGATCATTTCTTTCAGGGTTCATGGTCCTTAGCAGAGAGTCAGCGTTCCTCAAACGTAAGGGAATTAATGGCGGTACTAAAGTCTCCCCAAGCAGCAGAACTTCTCCTAAGAGGAAATCACGTACAAACACTATCAGACAATATAACTACAGTCTGTTATATAAGACATCAAGGGGAAACTCAGAACCCAGGTCTTCAGGAGGTCGCAGAAAAGATTTTTCTTTGGGCACAGGAAAGTATTCTATCTATCTCAGCCTTCCATATCAGAGGGAAGGACAACGTTACAGTAGACTACCTGAGCAGAAGAAGATTCCATCCAGGAGAATGGATGCTGAACAGGCAGATCTTTCATCAGATCTGCAGGAAATGGGGGTACCCCCAGGTGGACCTTCTAGCCTCCAGAGAGAATGCCCAGGCGTCTCAGTTTTTTTCCCTGGATCCCAGCGGAGATCCTCTTGGGATAGATGCCATGTCAAAAACATGGGATATGGATCTAGCTTATGTCTTCCCGCCAATCCCGCTTATCCCGGCCACCTTGAGGAAGATCAGCGAGAGTTCGGGGGAATTCATCTTCATAGGTCCAGCTTGGCCGAAGAGGAGCTGGTATCCCCTGTTAAACAGGCTAAAGATGGAAGAACCGATATCGCTCCCTCTGAGGCCAGACCTTCTCACTCAGGGGTGCCTTCTCCACCCGAATCTAGAAAAATGGAATCTGAAAGCCTGGATCCTGAAAGGAGAATGCTGAGTAGGCAGGGCTTGTCACATGCAGTGATCTCCACATTACAAAAAAGTAGGAAACCAGTGACAAATGCTATTTATAATAAAATCTGGAGCAGATTTAATTCCTGGCTGGAAGATACACATCCGTCCAGATCAACTCCTTCCATCGCTCAGATTCTTGACTTCCTACAGAGGGGCTTTGACCTAGGGCTACGTCCTAGCACGATCAAGGTGCAAATATCAGCATTGTCATCCTTTCTGGACTACCCTCTAGCAGAGCATCGTTGGATAAGAAGGTTTGTAAAAGCTATACTCAGACTAAGACCCACTCTGAGACAGACTGTCCCTCCTTGGGACTTATCTGCAGTTCTAGATACCCTCTGTAAAGTGCCCTTTGAACCATTGGACACCATCCCGTTAAAATTACTCTCCTGGAAGACGGCCTTCTTAGTAGCCATCACTTCAGCACGCAGAATTGGTGAACTTCAGGCCTTATCTATGAAGGAACCTTTTTTAAGATTCTTCCCGGATCGAATAATTCTACAGCTAGACCCAGGATTCCTGCCAAAGGTCGTATCTACCTTCCATAGAGAACAAGAATTATTCCTACCCTCTTTTTACGCCTCTCCTAGAGATCCGGAAGAGGAGAAATTCCATTGCCTAGACGTCCGTCGGGCAGTCCTTGAATATCTTCGCCGAACAGAACCAGATAGAAAGGACTCAAATCTTTTTGTACAGTTCGGTAAAGCAGGAAGAGGGAAGAAAGTGACTAAGAGGACTCTGACACAGTGGATCAAGTCAACAATTGAGGAAGCATATCGTCTTCAGAATAGTCCCTGTCTTATATCTATCAGAGCACATTCCACTAGAGCAGTCGCAGCTTCCTGGGCGGAGAAAGCAAACGCCTCTATAGATCAGATTTGTCAGGCAGCCACCTGGACAAGTTATAACACCTTTTGTAAACATTACAGGTTGAACCTGGCGTCCAATCGTCAGCTTTCCTTTGGGCGAAAGGTTCTACAGGCTGTGGTCCCTCCCTGATGGTTAAGTTGGTAACTCTCCATGTGCTGTCATGGGGGACGTCCTGGAAATCGGTAGTTAGTCTTACCGGTAACGTTCTTTCCAGGAGTCCAACATGACAGTACTCCTAATTCCCTCCCTAAATATGTGGTTCAGTGTGAAGTTAACATTGTTTATCACAATAGAAATAAAATTAAGTTGCATCCATCCGGTGTAGTAATTTAGAAGACACTGGAGATTGGAGGGAAGGGGGGGGGGGGGGGGGGGGGGATTATAACCTGTCTCACTTCCTGTGCCTACAGAGATTGGATTGGACATCCTCCCATGTGCTGTCATGTTGGACTCCTGGAAAGAACGTTACCGGTAAGACTAACTACCGATTTTGTGCTAGATACTACATTTGAGGCCTTTGCTGCATTTCTAACAGTCTAATACAACCGTTAAAAATACTGCTGTTATATTGTGGTTTTATAAAAAAACACCCTTTTTGTGCAAGATACTACATTTTCTGCATTTCTGACAGTCTAATACAACCGTTAAATACTTCTGTTATATTGTGGTTTTAAAAAAACACTTATTTTGTGCTAGATAGTAGATTTGCGGCCTTTGCTGCAATTTTGACAGTCCAATACAACTATTAAATACTGCTGTTATATTGTGGTTTGAAAAAAACACCCTTTTTGTGCTATCTACTACATTTGCGGCCTTTGCTGCATTTCTGACAATACAATAAAACCGTTAAATACAGCTGTTATATTTTTGTCTAAACAAAACTCCCATTTTTTGCTAGATTGTACATTTGCGGCCTTTGCTGCATTTCTGACAGTCAAATACAACCGTTAAATACTGCTGTTACATTCTTGTTTAAAAAAAACACCCATTTTGGGCTAGATACTACATTTGTAGCCTTTGTTGCATTTGTGACAGTCAAATACAAACTTTAAATACTGCTGTTATATTATGGGTTTAAAAAAAACACCAATTATTTGCAAGACCTTTCATCTGTGGTCTTTGCTGCATTTCTGACAGTCCATTACAACCATTAAATACTTCTGTTATATTGTGGTTTTAAAAAAAACACCTATTTTGTGCTGGATACTACATATGCGCCATTTGCTGCATTTTTGACAGTCCAATACAACCGATAGATACTGCTGTTATATTTTTGTTTGAAAAAAACACTTATTTTCAGCAAGATAATACATTTGCGGCCGTTGCTGCATTTATGACAGTCCAATACAACTGTTAAATAGTGCTGTTATATTGTTGTTTTATAAAAAAACACCCTTTTTGTGCTAGATACTACATTTGCTGCATTTCTGAAAGTCTAATACAACCGTTAAATACTGCTGTTATATTGTGGTTTGAAAAAAACACCCTTTTTATGCTAGATACTACATTTGCGGCCTTTGCTGCATTGCTGACAGTCGAATCAAACCGTTAAATACTGCTGTTATATTATGGTTTTAAAAAAACACCCATTTTGTGCTAGATACTACATTTGCGGCATTTGCTGCATTTCTCACAGTCCAATACAACCGTTAAATACTGCTATTATATTTTTGTTTAAAAAAAAACACCCATTTTGTGCTAGATACTAATTTTGCGGCCTTTGCTGCATTTCTGAAAGTCTAATACAACCGTTAAATACTGCTGTTATATTGTGGTTTAAAAAAAACACCCTTTTTGTGCTATCTACTACATTTGCGGCATCTGCTGCATTTATGACAGTCCAATACAACTGTTAAATACTGCTGTTATATTGTTGTTTTTTAAAAAAAACACCCTTTTTGTGCTAGATACTACATTTGCGGCATCTGCTGCATTTATGACAGTCCAATACAACCGTTAAATACAGCTGTTATATTTTTGTTTAAACAAAACAACCATTTTGTGCTAGATACTACATTTGCGGCTTTTGTGACAGTCAGATACAAACTTTAAATACTGCTGTTATATTCTGGGTTTTTAAAAAACACCAATTATTCGCAAGACCTTACATCTGGGGCCTTTGCTGCATTTGTCACAGTCCAATACAACCGTTAAATACTGCTGTTATATTTTTGTTTGAAAAAATCAAGCATTTTGTGCTAGATAGTACATTTGTGGCCTTTGCTGCATTTCTGACAGTCCAATACAACCGTTAAATACTGCTGTTACATTCTTGTTTAAAAAAACACTCATTTTGGGCAAGATAATACATTTGCGGCATTTGTTGCATTTGTGACAGTCAGATACAAACTTTAAATACTGCTGTTATATTTTGGGTTTTTAAAAAACACCAATTATTCACAAGACCTTACATCTGGGGCCTTTGCTGCATTTGTCACAGTCCAATACAACCGTTAAATACTGCTGTTATATTGTGGTTTGAAAAAAACACCCTTTTTGTGCTAGATAGTACATTTGCGGCCTTTGCTGCATTCATGACAGTCTAATACAACCGTTAAATACTGCTGTTATATTTTTGTTTGAAAAAAACAAGCATTTTGTGCTAGATAGTACATTTGTGGCCTTTGCAGCATTTCTGACAGTCCAATACAACCGTTAAGTACTGCTGTTAAATTGTGGTTTGAAAAAAACACCCATTTTGTGCTAGATACTACATTTGCAGCCTTTGCTGCATATCTGACAGTACAATACAACCGTTAAATACTGCTGTTATATTTTTGTTTAAACAAAACACCAATTTTGTGCTATCTATTACATTTGCGGCCTTTGCTGCATTTCTGAAAGTATAATACAACCGTTAAATAGTGCTGTTATATTGTGGTTTGAAAAAAACACCCTTTTTTTGCTAGATACTACATTTGCGGCCTTTGCTGCATTTTTGACAGTCCAATACAACCTTTAAATACTGCTGTTATAATGTGGTTTGAAAAAAAACTCACTTTTTGTGCTATCTACTATATTTGCGACCTTTGCTGCATTTCGGACAGTCCAACGCAACCGTTAAATACCGCTGTTATATTGTGGTTTTAAAAAAAACACCTATTTTGTGCTAGATAGTAGATTTGCGGCCTTTGCTGCATTTCTGACAGTCTAATACAACCTGCAAAGAAAGACACAAAAGGGGGGCCAGTCAGCAAATACCAAACCGCAGGAGCACATTTCTATGGCAGGGAACAACATTAAAAGACAAAAACATGCAATGCGACAACTCACTGCAATATAGAGTACAAAATTGCATAATAATTTCAAGGGCTACACTATAAGTGAGAGATACTTGGCAAATCGTTTTGTACAAAATTATTTGAGCCCGTCTGCCACACGTCAAGGCGATCTCTGTTAGACGGGTTCCTCAGTCATGCTTTCCTGACCACCCTGTCTGCCTTATAGGCTGATTTTAATTAGGTAGGAACCTACACTCCCTGAAGTGTATGGTAGCCGTCATGGCACCTAACAGGCAGAATTTAGTGTAGGAACCCGTCTAACAGAGATCGCCTTGATGTGCGGCAGACGGGCTCAAATAATTTTGTACAAAACGATTTGCCAAGTATCTCTCATTTATAGTGTAGTCCTTGAAATTATTATGCAATTTTGTACTCTATATTCCAGTGAGTTGTCGCATTGCATGTTTTTGTCTTTTAATGTTGTTCCCTGCCATAGCAATGTGCTCCTGCGGTTTGGTATTTGCTGACTGACCCCCCTTTTTTGTCTTTCTTTGCAGTTTGTACTGGAGGTGTGGCTGCCTCCTCAGTCATGCATTCCTGACCACCCTGTCTGCCTTATAGGCTGATTTTAATTAGGTAGGAACCTACACTCCCTGAAGTGTATGGTAGCCGTCATGGCACCTAACAGGCAGAATTTAGTGTAGGAACCCGTCTAACAGAGATCGCCTTGACGTCCTGCAGACAGGCTCAAATAATTTTGTACAAAACGATTTGCCAAGTATCTCTCACTTATAGTGTAGCCCTTGAAATTATTATGCAATTTTATACTCTATATTCTAGTGAGTTATCGCATTGCGTTATCGCATTGCATGTTTTTGTCTTTTAGTCTAATACAACCGTTAAATACTGCTGTTATATTTTTGTTTGAAAAAAACACCCATTTTGTGCTAGATACTACATGTGCGGCCTTTGCTGAATTTTTGACAGTATAATACAACCGTTAAATACTGCTGTTATATTGTGGTTTGAAAAAAACACCCTTTTTGTGCTATCTACTACATTTGTGGCCATTGCTGCATTTCTGACGGTCCAATATAACCGTTAAATACTGCTGTTATATTTTTGTTTGAAAAAAAACACCCATTTAGTGCTAGATACTACATTTGCAGCCTTTGCTGCATTTCTGGCAGTCTAATACAACCGTTAAATACTGCTGTTATTTTTTTGTTTAAACAAAACACCCATTTTATGATATCCATTACATTTGCGGCCTTTGCTGCATTTCTGACAGTCTAATACAACCGTTAAATACTGCTGTTACAATCTTGTTTAAAAAAAAAACACCCATTTTGGGCTATCTACTACATTTGCGGCCTTTGCTGCATTTCTGACAGACAAATACAACCGTTAAATACTCCTGTTGCATTCTTGTTTAAACAAAACACCCATTTTGTGCGAGATAGTACATTTGCTGCCTTTGTTGCATTTGTGACAGTCAAATACAACCGTTAAATACTGCTGTTATATTCTGGGTTTAAAAAAACACGCATTATTCGCAAGACCTTACATCTGGGGCCTTTGCTGCATTTGTCACAGTCCAATACAACCAGTCAATACTGCTGTTACATTGTTGGTTGACAAATTCACATTTTTTGTGACCGTGAAGCAAATGTATAAAATCCGTCTGTCACACTGTTTTGTCACCTCAATATTTTTTTTTTCTTTATGACATCGGCACAGCCTTACTGTCAGTGAACTTAATTGTTGACTATTGGCGGTTACATTGTCGCTTGACATAAACCATGTTAGTCTGCTGGGTAAATGCAAAGAATGAGGAGAGCATCAAATAAGGCACTTGGCCCCAGTCCTGGTGCTGATGGTGGAGCTCCTCTTGCAGGGAGAGGACGTGGTTGATCTGTGCCAGCTACACGCTCAAGTGAAACCCCTTCCTCAGGTGCGAGTAGGTGACAGAACCTTCAGCATTATTTGGTCGGGCCTAATGTGGCTCTACGAATGGTGAGGCCAGAACAAGTACAGGTGATAGTAGATTAGGTTGCTGACAGTGCCTCCATTTTCTTCTCATTGTCTCACACCCAGTCCCTTGCTGAAAGATCAGAGTTGGCACCTGCAGCCGATGTCCATCAGTCTTTCACCTCACCCCCTTCAAATCAGCCAAGCAGTCTGAGCCCCAAGTCATGGAGCAGTCTCTTCTGCTTTTTGATGACTCTGCTAGCAGGGTTTCCCAGGGCCATCCACATAGCCCTGCCCCAGACGTGGAAGAGATTATGTTTCAGGATAAGTACATGGGAGGACCATCACAGCACGTCTCGGATGATGACGAAACATAGGTGCCAATTGCTGTGGCTTTCTGCAGTGTGCAGACTGACAAAGAATTTTGCTGGGTGAACGCAAAAAATGTGGAGAGCGTCAAATAAGGGACTTGTGCTAGATACTTTATTTGTGGCCTTTGCTGCATTTCTGACAGTCTAATACAACCGTTAAATACTGCTGTTATATTTTTGTTAGAAAAAAAACACCCATTTTGTGCTAGATAGTACTTTTGTGGCCTATGCTGCATTTCTGACAGTCCAATACAACCATTAAATACTGCTGTTATATTGTGGTTTGAAAAAAACACCCATTTTGTGCTAGATGGTACATTTGCGGCCTTTGCTGCATTTCTGACAGTCCAATACAACCGTTAAATACTGCTGTTATATTTTTGTTTGAAAAAAATACCCTTTTTGTGCTAGATAGTACATTTGCGGCCTTTGCTACATTTATGACAGTCTAATACAACCGTTAAATACTGCTGTTATATTGTGGTTTGAAAAAAACACCCTTTTTGTGCTAGAAACTACATTTGCAGTCTTTGCTGCATTTCTCACAGTCCAATAAAACCGTTAAATACTGCTGTTATAATTTTGTTTGAAAAAACACACCCATTTTGTGCTAGATACTACATTTGCAGCCTTTGCTGCATTTCTGACATTCTAATACAACCGTTAAATACTGCTGTTATATTTTTTTTTTTTTAAAACACCCATTTTGTGCTACTGTAGATACTACTTTTGCGGCCTTTGCTGCATTTCTGACAGTCCAATACAACCGTTAAATACTGCTGTTATATTATTGTTTTAAAAAAACACCCATTTTGGGCAAGATAGTACATTTGTTGCATTTGTTGCATTTGTGACAGTCAGATACAAACTTTAAATACTGCTGTTATATTCTGGGTTTTTAAAAAACACCAATTATTCGCAAGACCTTACATCTGGGGCCTTTGCTGCATTTGTCACAGTCCAATACAACCAGTCAATACTGCTGTTACATTGTTGGTTGACAAATTCACATTTTTTGTGACCGTGAAGTTAATGTATAAAATTTGCCTGTCACACTGTTGTGTCACGTCAATAAATTTTTTCTCTTTATGACATCGGCACAGCCTTACTGTCAGTGAACTTAATTGTTGACTATTGGCGGTTACATTGTCACTTGACATAAACCATGTTAGTCTGCTGGGTAAATGCAAAGAATGAGGAGAGCGTCAAATAAGGGACTTGGCCCCGGTCCTGGTGCTGCTGGTGGAGCTCCTCTTATAGGGAGAGGACATGGTCGATCTGTGCCAGCTACATGCTCAAGTGAAACCCCTTCCTCAGGTGAGAGTAGGCAACAGAACCTTCAGCATTATTTGGTCGGGCCTAATGCGACTCTACGAATGGTGAGGCCAGAACAAGTACAGGTGATATTAGATTGAGTTGCTGACAGTGCCTCCATCTTCTTCACATTGTCTCACACCTAGTCCCTTGCTGAAAGATCAGAGTTGGCACCTGCAGCCAATGTCCATCAGTCTTTCACCTCACCCCCTTCAAATCAGCCAAGCAGTCTGAGCCCCGAGTCAGGGAGCAGTCTCTTCTGCTTTTTGATGACTCTGCTAGCAGGGTTTCCCAGGGCCATCCACATAGCCCTGCCCCAGAAGTGGAAGAGAATAAGTGCACCGATGCCCAACCACTTATGTTTCAGGATGAGTATATGGGAGGACCACTGCAGCATGTCTCGGATGATGACGAAACATAGGTGCCAATTGCTGTGGCTTTCTGCAGTTTGCAGACCGATAAAGAATTTTGCTGGGTGAACGCAATGAATGTGGAGAGCGTCAAATAAGGGACTTTGCCCTGGTCGTGGTGCTGCTGGTGTTAGTAGAGCTCCTGTTGCAGGGAGAGGATGTGGTCGATCTGTGCCAGCTACACGCTCAGAACTTCAGCTGTGGCTTTCTGCAGTGTGCAGACCGACAAGGAATTTTGCTGGGTGAATTCCCAGAACTCTCAAAACGCTCAGAAATTTGTTGTTGGGGAGGAGCTTTTGTGGGAGCGTGTGTATATATAGCAACATAGTATTAGCTTGCCTAATTATAGCTTGCAGCATTCTCAAAGTGCAGCATTACTAAGTGCATCTGAGATATTCGGAGACTAACTTAGAGCTTTTCCACTGTGCAGACTTTCAGCTGTGTTTTTGGTGGCTACTCAGACACTGTGCTTTAAAACAGGTAAGGAATTTGTTAGACAGGTTTTTGCTATTGTCTGATTGCAAATGAGCATAGGGTGATTAAGGTGTTAAGTTTGTTGTTGGGGGAGGAGCTTTTATGGGAGTGTGTGTATATATAGCAACATAGTATTAGCATGCCTAATTATAGCTTGCAGAATTCTCAAAGTGCAGCATTACTAAGTGCATTTGAGATATTCAGGAGATACTCAGGAGGTAATCTGGAGGTCGATACAATCTAAAAAAGTAAGATTTGTTTGTTTAAAATTTTTCCCCTCTTTAAAATGGCAGACCTGGTTCTGTGCAGGAATTGTTGTGCTTTTATTTCAGGTTTCAATCTTCAGAGGTTTGGATGCTGTCTGATCTGTAGACAGCTCTCCATAATGCAGCAGGAAATTGCTTTTTTGAAATCTGACATTTGTAAATTAACTGTTAAACAAACTCAGGCTGGGAACGTTGCAATTCCACTGCCACAGATGCCCCCTAGAAATGGAAGATGGGTTACTGCAGGATCTGGTAGACTTATGCTCCTTTCACACTAGCGGCAGGACGGATCCGTTCTGCCGCTATTTTGCCGTGTCACCGGACCGCCGCTCCGTCCCCATTGACTATAATGGGGACGGGGCGGAGCTCCGGCACGGCAGTGCAGGGTGAAAGGCCGCTGGACTAAAAGTACCGCATGTCCAACTTTTTAGTCCGGCGGCCTCTCACCGCGAACTGCCGTGCTGTGCCGGATCTCCGCCCCCGTCTTCATTATAGTCAATGGGGACCGAGCGGCGGTCTGGCGGCACGGCGAAATAGCTGCAGGACGGGTTCGACAGGGTGAACAGCCTGTCGGATCCGTCCTGCCGCTAGTGTGAAAGTACCCTTAGAGTTGTGGATAGAAGACATGTCCCACAGCCTGTGGCTCCCCATAATTCATTTGCAGCACTTTCAGAGCGCAAGAGCAACATGGAGGATGGCTCAGGGACAGTGGGTGAGGAACAATCATCTCCTATGCCTAAAGTATGCAAGACTTCAGCCAAAGACAAAAAGGAGAAAGCGAAGACTGATAGTAAGCAGCTGTTGGTGGGCGATTCTATCATAAGAGGTGTAAAGTTTGAGGAAAATGGTTTTGTGAGATGTCTCCCTGGTGCTACCGCTAGCAGGGACAGACGACGTATCCTTAATATTGTTAGGCAAGCAAAGCAGGAAAGGGAGGTGGATGTTATTGTCCATCTTGGGACAAATGATCTGGCTTGCAATGAGGTTTCAAAGGTGAAGAAAGCTTTTCACACACTTGGTAATGATATACGGGAGGTTGCATCGACTGTTTAATTCTCTGCAGTTTTGCCTGTGCATAACCTTCAGCATGAAAGGAAGATGTGCATTAAGGAATTCAATGTATGGCTTGGTGAATGGTGTCTGAACCAAGGGTTTGGCTTTGTGTCTCATGTTAGCTCTCGTTGGAATGAAAAAGAACTGTACAAAAAAGATGGTTTGCATCTTTCTCTCAAGGGAACGAATGTCCTCAGTGAACAGTTCAAAGTATTTGCTGAGGAGCATTTAAACTAGGAAAGGGGGGGAAAAGAGTGATAATCCAGCAGTCTGACTGCCCCCCCGGAACAATGCCAGAAGATGCACGTAGCACATAGGTCAAGAAATGACAAGCTCAGAGTCTTGTCTACAAATGCTCGCAGTTTAGGGAATAAGATCAATGTACTTGAGTCTATAATGGCATCTGAGAATATAGATTTAGTGGCTGTTACTGAGACATGGTTCAATGGGAGTAATGCCTGGGATATAACAATACCAGTGTTCTCTCTATATAGGAAAGACAGAGAAGGCAAGAAAGGGGGAGGGGTGGCCCTGTATGTGAAAGATAGCATAAAATAGAATTTAATACAAGTTAGCGAGACCAATTAAGAGTCAGTTTGGGTTACGTTGCAGCTTGATAATCATAAGGTAACTCGTGTAGGTGTGATATATAGACCACCTAGCCAAGTAAAAGAATTATATGAGCTACTAGTTGAGGAAATAGCTAAAATAACATTGAAAGGGAAAGTTATCATTATGGGAGCCTTTAATCTTCCGGATGTAAACTGAAAACCCAAAATAGCTAGTTCTGCCAGGAGTACAGATATTCTAAATTCCCTAATGGGATTATCTCTACAGCAAGTAGTGGAGGAGCCAACCCGGAAGGAGGCCATTTTAGATTTAGTATTCATAAATGGGAATTTGGTTCTGATATTACTGTAGGGGAAAGCTTGGGATCTAGTGATCACCAGTCAGTGTGGTTTACTATAAGTACAGTGACTGAGTCACACCACACAAAAACAAAAGTTTAAGATTTTAGAAAAACTGACTTTTCTAAAATTAGATTAGTGGTATATGAGTCCCTATCAGATTGGAACAGTTTCAATGGAGTCCAGGAGAAATGGGACTACTTAAAAGTGCAACACATAATTGCATTAGGCTTGTGAGTAAAAGCAAAAAAAGGAAGAGACCACTGTGGTACTCAGCAGAAGTGGCCAAAATCATTCAAAACAAAAAGATAGCATTTAGTAATTATAAAAAAAAAAAAAAGGATGACAGGCAAATTTATAAGATTAGGCAGAGAGAGGCCAAACAAGTTATAAGAGCTTCTAAAGCACAGGCAGAAGAGAAATTAGCTCAGTCAGTGAAAAAAGGCGATGAGACATTCTTCAGATACATAAATGAAAAAAGGAAACTAAAACAAGGTATTACCAAATTAAAAACAAAAGAAGGAAGGTATATGGAAGAAGATATAGAACTAGCTGACTGCCTCAATGAATACTTCTGTTCAGTTTTTACAAAGGAAAATGAAGGAAAAGAACCTCAGTTAGGAAGAAAGAATAATGAATCTTTTGATGCATGTGTCTTTACATTGGAAGAGGTTCTAAGTCAGCTGTCTAAAATTACTACAAATAAGTCACAGGGGCCTGATACACCCAAAGCTATTAAAAGAGCTTAGCGGTGAACTAGCAAAATCATTAACAGATTTATTTAACCAATCACTGGTAACAGAAGTCGTCCCAAAAGATTGGAAATTAGCAAATGTTATGCCCTCCTACTCCGCTTCCTCATCCCCTAATGCCTCCTCATCTGGTCAGCGTAACACCTTCACCACCAACTTCAGCACAGCCAGGGGTAAACGACAGCAGGCAGTTTTAAAACTTATCTGTTTTGGGGACAAACCCCACACCACACAGGAGCTGTGAACAGGCATGGAATAACAGACCAACGAGTGGTTGGTGCCAGTGAGCCTCAAACCCGGCCTGGTGGTGTGTGATAATAGGCGCAATCTCGTAGCAGCTCTGGGCCTAGTCGGTTTGACGCACACCCCTTGCCTGGTGCATATGCTGAATTTGGTGGTGCAGAAATTCCTGAAAAATTGCCCCAATATGTCAGAGCTGCTGCAGAAAGTGCGCGCTTTCGGCGTTCTCACCCTGCTGCAGCTCGCCTGTCAGCGCTGCAGCGTAAATTCGGCCTTCCCACTCACCGCCTCATATGCGACGTTCCCACAAGGTGGAACTCCACCTTGCACATGCTAGCCAGCGAGCAGCAGCAGACGACAGTGGAGTTTCAGCTGCAGCACACACGGGTGAGTCGCTTTGCGTAACAGCACCACTTCACCACCAATGAGTCCCGTGTGCCTTGTTGCGCTGTTTCGAGTACTCCACCAACATGGCCAGTGCCGATGACGCCGTTCTCAGCGTTACTATCCCACTTCTATGCCTCCTTAAAAAAACACTTTGGCCGATGATGGAAGAGGATGTGACACAGGAGGAGGAGGAAGAGGGATCATTTACAAGGTTTTCAGGCCAGTCATTCACAAGTAGCTCCGAGGGTGGGTTCCTGCACCAACAAATGCCAGGTACACAATTGTCCAGCCAGGGCACAGTTCTGGAGGATGACAAGGTGGAGATTAAGGAGGAGGATATGGAGGAGGAGAAACTGAGTTCACAGCAGGGTGGCACCCAAACCAGCTCATGACCATCACTGGTGCGTGGCTGGGGGGATACAGAGGACACAGACGATACACCTCCCACAGAGGACAGCTTGTCATTGCCTCTGGGAAGCCTGGCACACATGAACGATTACATGCTGCAGTGTCTCCGCAACGAATGCCGAGTTGGCCACATTCTAACTTGTGCTGATTAGTGGGTGACCACGCTGCTGGATCCCCGTTACAAGGACAACGTACCGTCCTTAATTCCGTCACTGGAGCGTGATCGTAAGATGCGGGAGTACGAGCGCACGGTGGTAGATGCGCTGCTGGTGGCATTCCCACCTGACAGCGGGTGCACAGTGGAAGCACAAGGCGAAGGGAGAGGAGGAGGAAGAGGTTGCCAATGCAGCTGCGGCACCGCCAGCACCTCATTTGGCAGGGTTCGCATGGCCGAAAAGTTTTGTCAGCATGCCACAACAACCAGAACCACCAGCTGATATGGAATGTTTTAGCAGGAGGCAGCATTTCACTAACATGGTGGAGCAGTATGTGTGCACACGCCTACACATACTAACTGATCGGTCTGCCCCCTTCAACTTCTGGGTCTCCAAATTGGGCACATGGCCTGATCTTGCCCTTAATGCCTTGGAGGTGCTGGCCTGCCCTGCAGCCAGTGTATTATCTGAACGTGTGTTTAGCACGGCAGAGAGCGTTATCACAGACAAGTGCGGCCAATGTGGACAAGCTCACTTTCATTAAAATGAACCAGGCATGGATCCCACAGGACTTGTCCGTATCTTGTGCAGAATAGACATGTATACCGGCCTTAACCAGTTATTGTTATACTACAGTGCAATTGCTCATTCTTGTATTTTGGATATTTCAGACTCTGTTGGAGTGTAGCCTAATAAAAAAAAATTAAAAAATTAAAAACAAAAACCAGTGTTGGCTACCTCGTCCTCCTCCAACGCTGTTTTCACCTACACCGCTACGTCCACCGCCTCCTCAAACTCCTACTTCATATGGACCTCCACCTCATAAATCAAGTTTTATTATTTTTATTTGTACGTATTTTATTTTATTTTATGTCATTTCACTAATTTGTCTGTTACATTTTCAAGTGAAATTCACCAATTTTTGGGTGTGATATACCACTGCTATACCTAGTAGACAGGTAAAAAAAATTAACTAATTTGTCTGTTAGATTTTTGGGTGAAATTCACCAATTTGTGGGTGTGATATACCACTGCTCTACCTAGTAGACAGGTTTAAAAAATTCACTAATTTGTCTGTTACATTTTCGGGTGAAGTTCACCCATTTTTGAGTGTGATATACCACTGCTATACCTAGTAGACAGGAAAAAAAATTCACTAATTTGTCTGTTACATTTTCGGGTGAAGATCACCCATTTTTGGGTGTGATATACCACTGCTATACCCAATAGACTGGTAAAAAAATTTCACTAATATTTCTGTTACATTTCCGGGTGAAATTCACAAATTGTTGGGTGTGATATACCACTGCTATACCTAATAGACATGTAAAAAAACAAAAACACTAATTTGTCTTTTACATTTTCGGGTGAAATTTACCAATTTTTGGGTGTGATATACCACTGCTATACCTAATAGACAGGTAAAAAAAAAAACACTAATTTGTCTGTTACATTTTCGGGTGAAATTCTTTTTTTTTTTTTTTTTTTATGAATTCTTTATTTTCAGAATTTTTCAAAACAAACAAAAATGACCTTTTGGCCATATTTAGTAGTATACAGAGTTGATATTACAGGTCTTATACATTACATTACATATATTAACTACTTGACTTATCTTTGTAGATCCATGAGTAATATTTTGCGGTATATCAATGATCATAATCCCCCATTATAGTTCCTAAAGGTGTTAAGTGAAGACTTAATGGGGGACCATGGTTGTCTGGACCATATGCCATTTATACATAAAAAGGTAAGATATAAAAAGGGGGAGAAAGGTGATAGAAGGAGAAGAAAGATGAAGAAGAGGAGGGGGTGAAGGGGGGGGGAGATAATGAGTGAGGTTTAAGCTATTTCAATGTTCAGTAGAACTGTATATGAGTTATGGAACTATGTTCAAGATTTTGGGTGTGATATAACACTGCTATACCTATTAGACAGGTAAAAAAAAAAAAACTAATTTGTCTGTTACATTTTCGGGTGAAATTCAACAATTTTTGGGTGTGATATACCAATGCTATACCTAGTAGACAGGTAAAAAAAAACACTAATTTGTCTGTTTCATTTTCGGGTGAAATTAACCAATTTTCTACCTAGTTGACAGCTTAATAAATTTCACTAATTTTTCTGTTACATTTTCAGAAGGCATTCAACAATTTTTGGCTGTGTTATACCCCTGCTCTACCTAGTATACAGGTTAATAAATTTCACAAATTTTTCTGTTACATTCTTGGGTTGACATTTTACAATTTTTTCCTTGAATAAACCCCTGCTCTGCATAGGTGACAGGGACTGAAATTTTTATAAATAATCTGTTCCATTGGTGGGTGACATTAACCCATATCTGGTGATGGAAAACCTCTGCTCTGCATAGGTGACAGGGACTTAAATTTCTAAAATTCGACTTTAATTGGCCCTTTCATTCAATCCTTCTGCTTTAGGCCTATTGCACACGACCGTATGGCTTTTTCAGTGTTTTGCGGTCCGTTTTTCACGGATCCGTTGTTCCGCTTTTTGTTTCCGTTGTGTTTCCGTTTCTGTTCCGTTTTTCCGTTCCGTTTTTCCGTATGGCATATACAGTATACAGTAATTACATAGATAAAATTGGGCTGGGCATAACATTTTCAATAGATGGTTCAGCAAAAAACGGAACGGAAACGGAAGACATACGGATGCATTTCCGTATGTGTTCCGTTTTTTTTGCGGACCCATTGACTTGAATGGAGCCAAGGACCGTGATTTGCGGGCAATAATAGGACATGTTCTATGTTAAAACGGAACGGAAAAACGGAAATACGGAAACGGAATGCATACGGAGTACATTCCGTTTTTTTTGCGGAACCATTAAAATGAATAGTTCCGTATACAGACCGTATACGGAACGCAAAAAACGGCCAGTAAACGGGAAAAAAAAACGGCCGTGTGCAGGAGGCCTTAATAACTTGTCCCACATTTCTGCTTCATCCTATTGCAGCCATTGGCCTCCCTTGGATAAGGTCTCCCTTTTTCACGCTCCCTCTCCGGCGTGGAACCCCGAATCGTCGATAACCATGATCAACATGGTAGGCTCAGAAAAGAACATTGAAACTTGATAGAGAAGATATCGAAATGTATGGTGGACGTTACAGGGACGTGCGATCAGGCAGAAGTTAGCTAGAGTCAACAAAGCGGCAGCAGGGCCTCTCCTGGCTAACGTTTCCAAATCCAAAATACCCCAGTGACATTCCTAATTTTTTTTTATTAATCATTCCAATAACAGGGTATCTTAAGAGTCCTGTATTGTTATTTATCGTCACTACCTCCCAGAGTCGGGAGTGGGTAATTGCCGCGCGCCCCCTCCATTTACTTGGAAGCTTATGCTTCAATACTTTGTCCCACATTTTCGCTCGATTACATTTAATTTCATCCATTGACCTCCCTTGGATGTGGTATCCCTTTCTCAGGCTCCCTCTCCGGCCTGGAACCCTGATTTCCCGCCACACGTGATCACCATGGTAGCCGCATAAAATAACATCGAAAGTTGATAGAGAAGATATCCAATTGTATCTTGGACATCACGTGGACTTGAGACATGGTGGAGCAGTATGTGTGCACACGCCTACACATACTGAATGATGGGTCTGCCCCCTTCAACTTCTGGGTCTCCAAATTGGGGACATGGCCTGAGCTTGCCCTTTAAGCCTTGGAGGTGCTGGCCTGCCCTGCAGCCAGTGTCTTGTCTGAACGTGTGTTTAGCACGACTGGAGGGGGTTATCACAGGTTATATTTCCCAATGTTTTGGGGTGTACCCCAATTTAAAAAAAATTAAATTATTTTAAAACCAAAAAGTAGTGTAGGCTACCTCCTCTTCCTCCACCGCCGCTTCCACCTACACTGCCACATCCACCGCCTCCTCAACCTCCTACTCCAAGATTATTATGTCCTCCTAGATCAAGATTATTATTATTTTTTTTTTTTACGTATTTTATGTTATTTGAAGTCATTTCTCTATCCACATTTGTTTGCAGAGCACTTGCATGCTCTTAACCACATTTTGATGCCATTTGCAGCCCTCTTGCCCTTTCCATTAAATTTTTACAGCCATTTTAGTGCTCAAAAGTTTGGGTCCCCATTGACTTCAATGGGGTTCAGGTTCAGGGTCCCGAACTCAAAACTTTTTTGTGAAGTTCGGTAGAACCCGTCGAACCCGAACATCCAGGTGTCCCCTCAACTCTAGTTATAATCCATAAAAAAAAACATTACACTTCAGATCTCACTTCTGCTGCAATTCCTATTAACAGGCTTAGATTGTGGTACTAACAGGCTTCCTTTAGCTGGTATCAGAGTCCTTTATCTGTGCTCACTGGGCAACTGATCCAGTTGATAACAGCCAAGTACTGGGGATAATACAATTCTTACTTGTTTTCTGCATCCTCTAGGGCGGTTCTCCCTAATGGCTTGCATCCATCATCTGCTCCATTCTTTGTACTGATTGCCATCAGAAACTGATCCACACGGTCCATAGAGGCATGTGGTAACACACAACTTTGCACTTAGTTTCAGACCTTGTCAAGGTGCTTTGAGGCTTCTCCTGGTCACTGGATGCTGCACAGTCCATAAGCTAAGACCGCAGCTATCTCCACTAGACTTGCTCTATATCCACAGTTACTTTGGTCAGTGCTAGGTAGCTTTTGATATCTTCCCCAAACTCCCTCAGTATGGCCAGAGCCAATGGGGCTATATTGGCAGCTACATGGTGGACATGTCTGACTCTCCTCATCTTACTCTTAACACACTATTAACTTCTTTACTGACGTTCTGTGACTAGCCTGTCTCTTTTATATGGGATGTACCAGCACCATCTACTAATGACTAAGGTGTAATGTTTGTTACCAGCCTGTTATTAGGAATTTTCAGCTGCATACACATAGAAAGTATACGAAGACATGCTTAAAGATACAGGGCCCCTCTACCATCATGGAGTGGGACACTCTAATAACAATGTTAGATAGTTGGTGGTCCCACAACTGTCTCCAGAACTGGCCACCCATACAGTATGAGCTCATTACCACCATTCACTGTGAGCTGGAATATGATTATAATTACTGTCACAATCATCTCCCAAGTGCCACCAGCCTCAAGAAAATCATGGACTAGAGATTAATTATCATTATCATTAGGGAGACCAACAAATATGGTGACAGAACTCTTGATTTTTAAGAAGAGTATATATAAAATCCCTTTAGCAAAGCAGATGGGGACAGCGTTTCTAGTTGCAAAGCCTTGTGGGGGGGGACCTCTGGGTGGGTACTATTTCTATTATGGAGACCAGTTCATATACATGATGACTATTGTAGGCTAGACAATGCTCCTCTTGATTTCTTTGGAAAATATATGAAAATTAATTTAGGGGTGCACCGAAATGAAAATTCTGGTCCGAAACCGAAACCGAAAATTCAGGATGCCCTTGACCGAAAACCGAAACCGAAACTGCCTTTTTGCCCAAATACTTTTAAAATACTTTTTTTTTAATGATTGGCGCTGTTATGGAGAGGGGGATCTGTGGGTGGCGCTGTTATGGAGAGGGGGATCTGTGGGTGGCGCTGTTATGGAGAGGGGGATCTGTGGGTGGCGCTGTTATGGAGAGGGGGATCTGTGGGTGGCGCTGTTATGGAGAGGGGGATCTGTGGGTGGCGCTGTTATGGAGAGGGGGATCTGTGGGTGGCGCTGTTATGGAGAGGGGGATCTGTGGGTGGCGCTGTTATGGAGAGGGGGATCTGTGGGTGGCGCTGTTATGGAGAGGGGGATCTGTGGGTGGCGCTGTTATGGAGGGGGATCTGTGGGTGGCGCTGTTATGGAGAGGGGGATCTGTGGGTGGCGCTGTTATGGAGAGGGGGATCTGTGGGTGGCGCTGTTATGGAGAGGGGGATCTGTGGGTGGCGCTGTTATGGAGAGGGGGATCTGTGGGTGGCGCTGTTATGGAGAGGGGGATCTGTGGGTGGCGCTGTTATGGAGGGGGGGGATATGTGCACTGTTATGGGCATAACAGTGCACAGATCCCTTTCCCCATAACAGTGCACAGATCCCTTTCCCCATAACAGTGCACAGATCCCCCCTCCCCATAGCAGTGCCATAGACCGATCCCCCTACCCATAACAGCCCCGGCCCTGCTGCTCACAGCATCACTCACTGCATCTTTATTTTACCTTACAATCGTCACGCTCCAGTAAGAACTCTGCAGGCAGAGCGGAGGGCGGCGTAACGTCACTTACTCACGTGACGCACCTGCTCCGCCCACTTTATGAATGAAGGAGGCGGAGCAGGCGCGTCACGTGAGTAAGTGACGTTACGCCGCCCTCCGCTCTGCCTGCAGAGTTCTTACTGGAGCGTCAAGGTGAAATAAAGATGCAGTAAACCGCCCGCCCGGCGCCCGCCCGCAGATGGTGGGTGACAAATCCCACACCCCATATTTTCGGCCGATATGTAACAATATCGGCCGAAATGGATTAGGTACATTTTCGGCCGATATTTTCGGCTGCCGAAATTTCGGTGC